>NW_026700134.1:0-249676 GCF_030435755.1 Ochotona princeps
TGGATGCTCTACCAGGTTCATTCCTAGATAATGCACTCAAAGGGCACTAAGCATAGAGTGTGAAAACTGAGTTTCCTTGAGAGCTGCTTGGAAGCCTGATGGTGTGTGAAGTTAGTGAGCCAAATGGAGTTGTTCTCCCACAAGAACCACTCGGCTGATCCTTCTTCAATATGCCCTTCACCAACATGCAGTGTTTCCTTGATTGAATTAGCTCTCACACCAATATTTGCGTCTAGAGCCTTTGCATTGAGGGCTATCTGAAAACGGCTGTGGCGCTGAAGTTGCCTGTGAATGTGGAGTTGGTGGCATGTGAAACCCGCATGTGGAGCATTCGTTTCTGTGGGATGGTCTACCAGGTTCATTCCTAGATAATGCACTCAAAGGGCACTAAGCATAGAGTGTGAAAACTGAGTTTCCTTGAGAGCTGCTTGGAAGCCTGATGGTGTGTGAAGTTAGTGAGCCAAATGGAGTTGTTCTCCCACAAGAACCACTCGGCTGATCCTTCTTCAATATGCCCTTCACCAACATGCAGTGTTTCCTTGATTGAATTAGCTCTCACACCAATATTTGCGTCTAGAGCCTTTGCATTGAGGGCTATCTGAAAACGGCTGTGGCGCTGAAGTTGCCTGTGAATGTGGAGTTGGTGGCATGTGAAACCCGCATGTGGAGCATTCGTTTGTGTGGGATGCTCTACCAGGTTCATTCCTAGATAATGCACTCAAAGGGCACTAAGCATAGAGTGTGAAAACTGAGTTTCCTTGAGAGCTGCTTGGAATCCTGATGGTGTGTGAAGTTAGTGAGCCAAATGGAGTTGTTCTCCCACAAGAACCACTCGGCTGATCCTTCTTCAATATGCCCTTCACCAACATGCAGTGTTTCCTTGATTGAATTAGCTCTCACACCAATATTTGCGTCTAGAGCCTTTGCATTGAGGGCTATCTGAAAACGGCTGTGGCGCTGAAGTTGCCTGTGAATGTGGAGTTGGTGGCATGTGAAACCCGCATGTGGAGCATTCGTTTGTGTGGGATGCTCTACCAGGTTCATTCCTAGATAATGCACTCAAAGGGCACTAAGCATAGAGTGTGAAAACTGAGTTTCCTTGAGAGCTGCTTGGAAGCCTGATGGTGTGTGAAGTTAGTGAGCCAAATGGAGTTGTTCTCCCACAAGAACCACTCGGCTGATCCTTCTTCAATATGCCCTTCACCAACATGCAGTGTTTCCTTGATTGAATTAGCTCTCACACCAATATTTGCGTCTAGAGCCTTTGCATTGAGGGCTATCTGAAAACGGCTGTGGCGCTGAAGTTGCCTGTGAATGTGGAGTTGGTGGCATGTGAAACCCGCATGTGGAGCATTCGTTTGTGTGGGATGCTCTACCAGGTTCATTCCTAGATAATGCACTCAAAGGGCACTAAGCATAGAGTGTGAAAACTGAGTTTCCTTGAGAGCTGCTTGGAAGCCTGATGGTGTGTGAAGTTAGTGAGCCAAATGGAGTTGTTCTCCCACAAGAACCACTCGGCTGATCCTTCTTCAATATGCCCTTCACCAACATGCAGTGTTTCCTTGATTGAATTAGCTCTCACACCAATATTTGCGTCTAGAGCCTTTGCATTGAGGGCTATCTGAAAACGGCTGTGGCGCTGAAGTTGCCTGTGAATGTGGAGTTGGTGGCATGTGAAACCCGCATGTGGAGCATTCGTTTGTGTGGGATGCTCTACCAGGTTCATTCCTAGATAATGCACTCAAAGGGCACTAAGCATAGAGTGTGAAAACTGAGTTTCCTTGAGAGCTGCTTGGAAGCCTGATGGTGTGTGAAGTTAGTGAGCCAAATGGAGTTGTTCTCCCACAAGAACCACTCGGCTGATCCTTCTTCAATATGCCCTTCACCAACATGCAGTGTTTCCTTGATTGAATTAGCTCTCACACCAATATTTGCGTCTAGAGCCTTTGCATTGAGGGCTATCTGAAAACGGCTGTGGCGCTGAAGTTGCCTGTGAATGTGGAGTTGGTGGCATGTGAAACCCGCATGTGGAGCATTCGTTTGTGTGGGATGCTCTACCAGGTTCATTCCTAGATAATGCACTCAAAGGGCACTAAGCATAGAGTGTGAAAACTGAGTTTCCTTGAGAGCTGCTTGGAAGCCTGATGGTGTGTGAAGTTAGTGAGCCAAATGGAGTTGTTCTCCCACAAGAACCACTCGGCTGATCCTTCTTCAATATGCCCTTCACCAACATGCAGTGTTTCCTTGATTGAATTAGCTCTCACACCAATATTTGCGTCTAGAGCCTTTGCATTGAGGGCTATCTGAAAACGGCTGTGGCGCTGAAGTTGCCTGTGAATGTGGAGTTGGTGGCATGTGAAACCCGCATGTGGAGCATTCGTTTGTGTGGGATGCTCTACCAGGTTCATTCCTAGATAATGCACTCAAAGGGCACTAAGCATAGAGTGTGAAAACTGAGTTTCCTTGAGAGCTGCTTGGAAGCCTGATGGTGTGTGAAGTTAGTGAGCCAAATGGAGTTGTTCTCCCACAAGAACCACTCGGCTGATCCTTCTTCAATATGCCCTTCACCAACATGCAGTGTTTCCTTGATTGAATTAGCTCTCACACCAATATTTGCGTCTAGAGCCTTTGCATTGAGGGCTATCTGAAAACGGCTGTGGCGCTGAAGTTGCCTGTGAATGTGGAGTTGGTGGCATGTGAAACCCGCATGTGGAGCATTCGTTTGTGTGGGATGCTCTACCAGGTTCATTCCTAGATAATGCACTCAAAGGGCACTAAGCATAGAGTGTGAAAACTGAGTTTCCTTGAGAGCTGCTTGGAAGCCTGATGGTGTGTGAAGTTAGTGAGCCAAATGGAGTTGTTCTCCACAAGAACCACTCGGCTGATCCTTCTTCAATATGCCCTTCACCAACATGCAGTGTTTCCTTGATTGAATTAGCTCTCACACCAATATTTGCGTCTAGAGCCTTTGCATTGAGGGCTATCTGAAAACGGCTGTGGCGCTGAAGTTGCCTGTGAATGTGGAGTTGGTGGCATGTGAAACCCGCATGTGGAGCATTCGTTTGTGTGGGATGCTCTACCAGGTTCATTCCTAGATAATGCACTCAAAGGGCACTAAGCATAGAGTGTGAAAACTGAGTTTCCTTGAGAGCTGCTTGGAAGCCTGATGGTGTGTGAAGTTAGTGAGCCAAATGGAGTTGTTCTCCCACAAGAACCACTCGGCTGATCCTTCTTCAATATGCCCTTCACCAACATGCAGTGTTTCCTTGATTGAATTAGCTCTCACACCAATATTTGCGTCTAGAGCCTTTGCATTGAGGGCTATCTGAAAACGGCTGTGGCGCTGAAGTTGCCTGTGAATGTGGAGTTGGTGGCATTTGAAACCCGCATGTGGAGCATTCGTTTGTGTGGGAGCTCTACCAGGTTCATTCCTAGATAATGCACTCAAAGGGCACTAAGCATAGAGTGTGAAAACTGAGTTTCCTTGAGAGCTGCTTGGAAGCCTGATGGTGTGTGAAGTTAGTGAGCCAAATGGAGTTGTTCTCCCACAAGAACCACTCAGCTGATCCTTCTTCAATATGCCCTTCACCAACATGCAGTGTTTCCTTGATTGAATTAGCTCTCACACCAATATTTGCGTCTAGAGCCTTTGCATTGAGGGCTATCTGAAAACGGCTGTGGCGCTGAAGTTGCCTGTGAATGTGGAGTTGGTGGCATGTGAAACCCGCGTGAGGAGCATTCATTTGTGTGGGATGCTCTACCAGGTTCATTTCAGTCCTAGCCATACAAAGGCACTAAGCATAGAGTGTGAAAACTGAGTTTCCTTGAGAGCTGCTTGGAAGCCTGATGGTGTGTGAAGTTAGTGAGCCAAATGGAGTTGTTCTCCCACAAGAACCACTCGGCTGATCCTTCTTCAATATGCCCTTCACCAACATGCAGTGTTTCCTTGATTGAATTAGCTCTCACACCAATATTTGCGTCTAGAGCCTTTGCATTGAGGGCTATCTGAAAACGGCTGTGGCGCTGAAGTTGCCTGTGAATGTGGAGTTGGTGGCATGTGAAACCCGCATGTGGAGCATTCGTTTGTGTGGGATGCTCTACCAGGTTCATTCCTAGATAATGCACTCAAAGGGCACTAAGCATAGAGTGTGAAAACTGAGTTTCCTTGAGAGCTGCTTGGAAGCCTGATGGTGTGTGAAGTTAGTGAGCCAAATGGAGTTGTTCTCCCACAAGAACCACTCGGCTGATCCTTCTTCAATATGCCCTTCACCAACATGCAGTGTTTCCTTGATTGAATTAGCTCTCACACCAATATTTGCGTCTAGAGCCTTTGCATTGAGGGCTATCTGAAAACGGCTGTGGCGCTGAAGTTGCCTGTGAATGTGGAGTTGGTGGCATGTGAAACCCGCATGTGGAGCCTTCATTTGTGTGGGATGCTCTACCAGGTTCATTTCAGTCCTAGCCATACAAAGGGCACTAAGCATAGAGTGTGAAAACTGAGTTTCCTTGAGAGCTGCTTGGAAGCCTGATGGTGTGTGAAGTTAGTGAGCCAAATGGAGTTGTTCTCCCACAAGAACCACTCGGCTGATCCTTCTTCAATATGCCCTTCACCAACATGCAGTGTTTCCTTGATTGAATTAGCTCTCACACCAATATTTGCGTCTAGAGCCTTTGCATTGAGGGCTATCTGAAAACGGCTGTGGCGCTGAAGTTGCCTGTGAATGTGGAGTTGGTGGCATGTGAAACCCGCGTGTGGAGCATTCATTTGTGTGGGATGCTCTACCAGGTTCATTTCAGTCCTAGCCATACAAAGGCACTAAGCATAGAGTGTGAAAACTGAGTTTCCTTGAGAGCTGCTTGGAAGCCTGATGGTGTGTGAAGTTAGTGAGCCAAATGGAGTTGTTCTCCCACAAGAACCACTCGGCTGATCCTTCTTCAATATGCCCTTCACCAACATGCAGTGTTTCCTTGATTGAATTAGCTCTCACACCAATATTTGCGTCTAGAGCCTTTGCATTGAGGGCTATCTGAAAACGGCTGTGGCGCTGAAGTTGCCTGTGAATGTGGAGTTGGTGGCATGTGAAACCCGCATGTGGAGCATTCGTTTGTGTGGGATGCTCTACCAGGTTCATTCCTAGATAATGCACTCAAAGGGCACTAAGCATAGAGTGTGAAAACTGAGTTTCCTTGAGAGCTGCTTGGAAGCCTGATGGTGTGTGAAGTTAGTGAGCCAAATGGAGTTGTTCTCCCACAAGAACCACTCGGCTGATTCTTCTTCAATATGCCCTTCACCAACATGCAGTGTTTCCTTGATTGAATTAGCTCTCACACCAATATTTGCGTCTAGAGCCTTTGCATTGAGGGCTATCTGAAAACGGCTGTGGCGCTGAAGTTGCCTGTGAATGTGGAGTTGGTGGCATGTGAAACCCGCATGTGGAGCATTCATTTGTGTGGGATGCTCTACCAGGTTCATTTCAGTCCTAGCCATACAAAGGGCACTAAGCATAGAGTGTGAAAACTGAGTTTCCTTGAGAGCTGCTTGGAAGCCTGATGGTGTGTGAAGTTAGTGAGCCAAATGGAGTTGTTCTCCCACAAGAACCACTCGGCTGATCCTTCTTCAATATGCCCTTCACCAACATGCAGTGTTTCCTTGATTGAATTAGCTCTCATACCAATATTTGCGTCTAGAGCCTTTGCATTGAGTGCTATCTGAAAATGGCTGTGGCACTGAAGTTGCCTGTGAATGTGGAGTTGGTGGCATGTGAAACCCGCATGTGGAGCATTCGTTTGTGTGGGATGCTCTACCAGGTTCATTCCTAGATAATGCACTCAAAGGGCACTAAGCATAGAGTGTGAAAACTGAGTTTCCTTGAGAGCTGCTTGGAAGCCTGATGGTGTGTGAAGTTAGTGAGCCAAATGGAGTTGTTCTCCCACAAGAACCACTCGGCTGATCCTTCTTCAATATGCCCTTCACCAACATGCAGTGTTTCCTTGATTGAATTAGCTCTCACACCAATATTTGCGTCTAGAGCCTTTGCATTGAGGGCTATCTGAAAACGGCTGTGGCGCTGAAGTTGCCTGTGAATGTGGAGTTGGTGGCATGTGAAACCCGCATGTGGAGCATTCGTTTGTGTGGGATGCTCTACCAGGTTCATTTCAGTCCTAGCCATACAAAGGGCACTAAGCATAGAGTGTGAAAACTGAGTTTCCTTGAGAGCTGCTTGGAAGCCTGATGGTGTGTAAAGTTAGTGAGCCAAATGGAGTTGTTCTCCCACAAGAACCACTCGGCTGATCCTTCTTCAATATGCCCTTCACCAACATGCAGTGTTTCCTTGATTGAATTAGCTCTCACACCAATATTTGCGTCTAGAGCCTTTGCATTGAGGGCTATCTGAAAACGGATGTGGCGCTGAAGTTGCCTGTGAATGTGGAGTTGGTGGCATGTGAAACCCGCATGTGGAGAATTCGTTTGTGTGGGATGCTGACCAAACTTCATTTCAGTCCTGGGCACACAAAGAGCACTAAGCATAGAGTGTGAAAACTGAGTTTCCTTGAGAGCTGCTTGGAAGCCTGATGCTGTGTAAAGTTAGTGAGCCAAATGGAGTTGTTCTCCCACAAGAACCACTCGGCTGATCCTTCTTCAATATGCCCTTCACCAACATGCAGTGTTTCCTTGATTGAATTAGCTCTCACACCAATATTTGCGTCTAGAGCCTTTGCATTGAGGGCTATCTGAAAACGGCTGTGGCGCTGAAGTTGCCTGTGAATGTGGAGTTGGTGGCATGTGAAACCCGCATGTGGAGCATTCGTTTGTGTGGGATGCTCTACCAGGTTCATTCCTAGATAATGCACTCAAAGGGCACTAAGCATAGAGTGTGAAAACTGAGTTTCCTTGAGAGCTGCTTGGAAGCCTGATGGTGTGTGAAGTTAGTGAGCCAAATGGAGTTGTTCTCCCACAAGAACCACTCGGCTGATCCTTCTTCAATATGCCCTTCACCAACATGCAGTGTTTCCTTGATTGAATTAGCTCTCACACCAATATTTGCGTCTAGAGCCTTTGCATTGAGGGCTATCTGAAAACGGCTGTGGCGCTGAAGTTGCCTGTGAATGTGGAGTTGGTGGCATGTGAAACCCGCATGTGGAGCATTCGTTTGTGTGGGATGCTCTACCAGGTTCATTCCTAGATAATGCACTCAAAGGGCACTAAGCATATAGTGTGAAAACTGAGTTTCCTTGAGAGCTGCTTGGAAGCCTGATGGTGTGTGAAGTTAGTGAGCCAAATGGAGTTGTTCTCCCACAAGAACCACTCGGCTGATCCTTCTTCAATATGCCCTTCACCAACATGCAGTGTTTCCTTGATTGAATTAGCTCTCACACCAATATTTGCGTCTAGAGCCTTTGCATTGAGGGCTATCTGAAAACGGCTGTGGCGCTGAAGTTGCCTGTGAATGTGGAGTTGGTGGCATGTGAAACCCGCATGTGGAGCATTCGTTTGTGAGGGATGCTCTACCAGGTTCATTCCTAGATAATGCACTCAAAGGGCACTAAGCATAGAGTGTGAAAACTGAGTTTCCTTGAGAGCTGCTTGGAAGCCTGATGGTGTGTGAAGTTAGTGAGCCAAATGGAGTTGTTCTCCCACAAGAACCACTCGGCTGATCCTTCTTCAATATGCCCTTCACCAACATGCAGTGTTTCCTTGATTGAATTAGCTCTCACACCAATATTTGCGTCTAGAGCCTTTGCATTGAGGGCTATCTGAAAACGGCTGTGGCGCTGAAGTTGCCTGTGAATGTGGAGTTGGTGGCATGTGAAACCCGCATGTGGAGCATTCGTTTGTGTGGGATGCTCTACCAGGTTCATTCCTAGATAATGCACTCAAAGGGCACTAAGCATAGAGTGTGAAAACTGAGTTTCCTTGAGAGCTGCTTGGAAGCCTGATGGTGTGTGAAGTTAGTGAGCCAAATGGAGTTGTTCTCCCACAAGAACCACTCGGCTGATCCTTCTTCAATATGCCCTTCACCAACATGCAGTGTTTCCTTGATTGAATTAGCTCTCACACCAATATTTGCGTCTAGAGCCTTTGCATTGAGGGCTATCTGAAAACGGCTGTGGCGCTGAAGTTGCCTGTGAATGTGGAGTTGGTGGCATGTGAAACCCGCATGTGGAGCATTCGTTTGTGTGGGATGCTGACCAAACTTCATTTCAGTCCTGGGCACACAAAGAGCACTAAGCATAGAGTTTGAAAACTGAGTTTCCTTGAGAGCTGCTTGGAAGCCTGATGGTGTGTGAAGTTAGTGAGCCAAATGGAGTTGTTCTCCCACAAGAACCACTCGGCTGGTCCTTCTTCAATATGCCCTTCACCAACATGCAGTGTTTCCTTGATTGAATTAGCTCTCACACCAATATTTGCGTCTAGAGCCTTTGCATTGAGGGCTATCTGAAAACGGCTGTGGCGCTGAAGTTGCCTGTGAATGTGGAGTTGGTGGCATGTGAAACCCGCATGTGGAGCATTCGTTTGTGTGGGATGCTGTACCAGGTTCATTCCTAGATAATGCACTCAAAGGGCACTAAGCATAGAGTGTGAAAACTGAGTTTCCTTGAGAGCTGCTTGGAAGCCTGATGGTGTGTGAAGTTAGTGAGCCAAATGGAGTTGTTCTCCCACAAGAACCACTCGGCTGATCCTTCTTCAATATGCCCTTCACCAACATGCAGTGTTTCCTTAATTGAATTAGCTCTCACACCAATATTTGCGTCTAGAGCCTTTGCATTGAGGGCTATCTGAAAACGGCTGTGGCGCTGAAGTTGCCTGTGAATGTGGAGTTGGTGGCATGTGAAACCCGCATGTGGAGCATTCGTTTGTGTGGGATGCTCTACCAGGTTCATTCCTAGATAATGCACTCAAAGGGCACTAAGCATAGAGTGTGAAAACTGAGTTTCCTTGAGAGCTGCTTGGAAGCCTGATGGTGTGTGAAGTTAGTGAGCCAAATGGAGTTGTTCTCCCACAAGAACCACTCGGCTGATCCTTCTTCAATATGCCCTTCACCAACATGCAGTGTTTCCTTGATTGAATTAGCTCTCACACCAATATTTGCGTCTAGAGCCTTTGCATTGAGGGCTATCTGAAAACGGCTGTGGCGCTGAAGTTGCCTGTGAATGTGGAGTTGGTGGCATGTGAAACCCGCATGTGGAGCATTCGTTTGTGTGGGATGCTGACCAAACTTCATTTCAGTCCTGGGCACACAAAGAGCACTAAGCATAGAGTGTGAAAACTGAGTTTCCTTGAGAGCTGCTTGGAAGCCTGATGGTGTGTGAAGTTAGTGAGCCAAATGGAGTTGTTCTCCCACAAGAACCACTCGGCTGATCCTTCTTCAATATGCCCTTCACCAACATGCAGTGTTTCCTTGATTGAATTAGCTCTCACACCAATATTTGCGTCTAGAGCCTTTGCATTGAGGGCTATCTGAAAACGGCTGTGGCGCTGAAGTTGCCTGTGAATGTGGAGTTGGTGGCATGTGAAACCCGCATGTGGAGCATTCGTTTGTGTGGGATGCTCTACCAGGTTCATTCCTAGATAATGCACTCAAAGGGCACTAAGCATAGAGTGTGAAAACTGAGTTTCCTTGAGAGCTGCTTGGAAGCCTGATGGTGTGTGAAGTTAGTGAGCCAAATGGAGTTGTTCTCCCACAAGAACCACTCGGCTGATCCTTCTTCAATATGCCCTTCACCAACATGCAGTGTTTCCTTGATTGAATTAGCTCTCACACCAATATTTGCGTCTAGAGCCTTTGCATTGAGGGCTATCTGAAAACGGCTGTGGCGCTGAAGTTGCCTGTGAATGTGGAGTTGGTGGCATGTGAAACCCGCATGTGGAGCATTCGTTTGTGTGGGATGCTCTACCAGGTTCATTCCTAGATAATGCACTCAAAGGGCACTAAGCATAGAGTGTGAAAACTGAGTTTCCTTGAGAGCTGCTTGGAAGCCTGATGGTGTGTGAAGTTAGTGAGCCAAATGGAGTTGTTCTCCCACAAGAACCACTCGGCTGATCCTTCTTCAATATGCCCTTCACCAACATGCAGTGTTTCCTTGATTGAATTAGCTCTCACACCAATATTTGCGTCTAGAGCCTTTGCATTGAGGGCTATCTGAAAACGGCTGTGGCGCTGAAGTTGCCTGTGAATGTGGAGTTGGTGGCATGTGAAACCCGCATGTGGAGCATTCGTTTGTGTGGGATGCTGACTAAACTTCATTTCAGTTCTGGGCACACAAAGAGCACTAAGCATAGAGTGTGAAAACTGAGTTTCCTTGAGAGCTGCTTGGAAGCCTGATGGTGTGTGAAGTTAGTGAGCCAAATGGAGTTGTTCTCCCACAAGAACCACTCGGCTGATCCTTCTTCAATATGCCCTTCACCAACATGCAGTGTTTCCTTGATTGAATTAGCTCTCACACCAATATTTGCGTCTAGAGCCTTTGCATTGAGGGCTATCTAAAAACGGCTGTGGCGCTGAAGTTGCCTGTGAATGTGGAGTTGGTGGCATGTGAAACCCGCATGTGGAGCATTCGTTTGTGTGGGATGCTCTACCAGGTTCATTCCTAGATAATGCACTCAAAGGGCACTAAGCATAGAGTGTGAAAACTGAGTTTCCTTGAGAGCTGCTTGGAAGCCTGATGGTGTGTGAAGTTAGTGAGCCAAATGGAGTTGTTCTCCCACAAGAACCACTCGGCTGATCCTTCTTCAATATGCCCTTCACCAACATGCAGTGTTTCCTTGATTGAATTAGCTCTCACACCAATATTTGCGTCTAGAGCCTTTGCATTGAGGGCTATCTGAAAACGGCTGTGGCGCTGAAGTTGCCTGTGAATGTGGAGTTGGTGGCATGTGAAACCCGCATGTGGAGCATTCGTTTGTGTGGGATGCTGACCAAACTTCATTTCAGTTCTGGGCACACAAAGAGCACTAAGCATAGAGTGTGAAAACTGAGTTTCCTTGAGAGCTGCTTGGAAGCCTGATGGTGTGTGAAGTTAGTGAGCCAAATGGAGTTGTTCTCCCACAAGAACCACTCGGCTGATCCTTCTTCAATATGCCCTTCACCAACATGCAGTGTTTCCTTGATTGAATTAGCTCTCACACCAATATTTGCGTCTAGAGCCTTTGCATTGAGGGCTATCTGAAAACGGCTGTGGCGCTGAAGTTGCCTGTGAATGTGGAGTTGGTGGCATGTGAAACCCGCATGTGGAGCATTCGTTTGTGTGGGATGCTGACCAAACTTCATTTCAGTCCTGGGCACACAAAGAGCACTAAGCATAGAGTGTGAAAACTGAGTTTCCTTGAGAGCTGCTTGGAAGCCTGATGGTGTGTGAAGTTAGTGAGCCAAATGGAGTTGTTCTCCCACAAGAACCACTCGGCTGGTCCTTCTTCAATATGCCCTTCACCAACATGCAGTGTTTCCTTGATTGAATTAGCTCTCACACCAATATTTGCGTCTAGAGCCTTTGCACTGAGGGCTATCTGAAAACGGCTGTGGCGCTGAAGTTGCCTGTGAATGTGGAGTTGGTGGCATGTGAAACCCGCATGTGGAGCATTCGTTTGTGTGGGATGCTCTACCAGGTTCATTCCTAGATAATGCACTCAAAGGGCACTAAGCATAGAGTGTGAAAACTGAGTTTCCTTGAGAGCTGCTTGGAAGCCTGATGGTGTGTGAAGTTAGTGAGCCAAATGGAGTTGTTCTCCCACAAGAACCACTCGGCTGATCCTTCTTCAATATGCCCTTCACCAACATGCAGTGTTTCCTTGATTGAATTAGCTCTCACACCAATATTTGCGTCTAGAGCCTTTGCATTGAGGGCTATCTGAAAACGGCTGTGGCGCTGAAGTTGCCTGTGAATGTGGAGTTGGTGGCATGTGAAACCCGCATGTGGAGCATTCGTTTGTGTGGGATGCTCTACCAGGTTCATTCCTAGATAATGCACTCAAAGGGCACTAAGCATAGAGTGTGAAAACTGAGTTTCCTTGAGAGCTGCTTGGAAGCCTGATGGTGTGTGAAGTTAGTGAGCCAAATGGAGTTGTTCTCCCACAAGAACCACTCGGCTGATCCTTCTTCAATATGCCCTTCACCAACATGCAGTGTTTCCTTGATTGAATTAGCTCTCACACCAATATTTGCGTCTAGAGCCTTTGCATTGAGGGCTATCTGAAAACGGCTGTGGCGCTGAAGTTGCCTGTGAATGTGGAGTTGGTGGCATGTGAAACCCGCATGTGGAGCATTCGTTTGTGTGGGATGCTCTACCAGGTTCATTCCTAGATAATGCACTCAAAGGGCACTAAGCATAGAGTGTGAAAACTGAGTTTCCTTGAGAGCTGCTTGGAAGCCTGATGGTGTGTGAAGTTAGTGAGCCAAATGGAGTTGTTCTCCCACAAGAACCACTCGGCTGATCCTTCTTCAATATGCCCTTCACCAACATGCAGTGTTTCCTTGATTGAATTAGCTCTCACACCAATATTTGCGTCTAGAGCCTTTGCATTGAGGGCTATCTGAAAACGGCTGTGGCGCTGAAGTTGCCTGTGAATGTGGAGTTGGTGGCATGTGAAACCCGCATGTGGAGCATTCGTTTGTGTGGGATGCTGACCAAACTTCATTTCAGTTCTGGGCACACAAAGAGCACTAAGCATAGAGTGTGAAAACTGAGTTTCCTTGAGAGCTGCTTGGAAGCCTGATGGTGTGTGAAGTTAGTGAGCCAAATGGAGTTGTTCTCCCACAAGAACCACTCGGCTGATCCTTCTTCAATATGCCCTTCACCAACATGCAGTGTTTCCTTGATTGAATTAGCTCTCACACCAATATTTGCGTCTAGAGCCTTTGCATTGAGGGCTATCTAAAAACGGCTGTGGCGCTGAAGTTGCCTGTGAATGTGGAGTTGGTGGCATGTGAAACCCGCATGTGGAGCATTCGTTTGTGTGGGATGCTCTACCAGGTTCATTCCTAGATAATGCACTCAAAGGGCACTAAGCATAGAGTGTGAAAAATCAGTTTCCTTGAGAGCTGCTTGGAAGCCTGATGGTGTGTGAAGTTAGTGAGCCAAATGGAGTTGTTCTCCCACAAGAACCACTCGGCTGATCCTTCTTCAATATGCCCTTCACCAACATGCAGTGTTTCCTTGATTGAATTAGCTCTCACACCAATATTTGCGTCTACAGCCTTTGCATTGAGGGCTATCTGAAAACGGCTGTGGCGCTGAAGTTGCCTGTGAATGTGGAGTTGGTGGCATGTGAAACCCGCATGTGGAGCATTCGTTTGTGTGGGATGCTGACCAAGCTTCATGTCAGTCCTGGGCACACAAAGAGCACTAAGCATAGAGTGTGAAAACTGAGTTTCCTTGAGAGCTGCTTGGAAGCCTGATGGTGTGTGAAGTTAGTGAGCCAAATGGAGTTGTTCTCCCACAAGAACCACTCGGCTGATCCTTCTTCAATATGCCCTTCACCAACATGCAGTGTTTCCTTGATTGAATTAGCTCTCACACCAATATTTGCGTCTAGAGCCTTTGCATTGAGGGCTATCTGAAAACGGCTGTGGCGCTTATGTTGCCTGTGAATGTGGAGTTGGTGGCATGTGAAACCCGCATGTGGAGCATTCGTTTGTGTGGGATGCTGACCAAACTTCATTTCAGTCCTGGGCACACAAAGAGCACTAAGCATAGAGTGTGAAAACTGAGTTTCCTTGAGAGCTGCTTGGAAGCCTGATGGTGTGTGAAGTTAGTGAGCCAAATGGAGTTGTTCTCCCACAAGAACCACTCGGCTGATTCTTCTTCAATATGCCCTTCACCAACATGCAGTGTTTCCTTGATTGAATTAGCTCTCACACCAATATTTGCGTCTAGAGCCTTTGCATTGAGGGCTATCTGAAAACGGCTGTGGCGCTGAAGTTGCCTGTGAATGTGGAGTTGGTGGCATGTGAAACCCGCATGTGGAGCATTCGTTTGTGTGGGATGCTCTACCAGGTTCTTTCCTAGATAATGCACTCAAAGGGCACTAAGCATAGAGTGTGAAAACTGAGTTTCCTTGAGAGCTGCTTGGAAGCCTGATGGTGTGTGAAGTTAGTGAGCCAAATGGAGTTGTTCTCCCACAAGAACCACTCGGCTGATCCTTCTTCAATATGACCTTCACCAACATGCAGTGTTTCCTTGATTGAATTAGCTCTCACACCAATATTTGCGTCTAGAGCCTTTGCATTGAGGGCTATCTGAAAACGGCTGTGGCGCTGAAGTTGCCTGTGAATGTGGAGTTGGTGGCATGTGAAACCCGCATGTGGAGCATTCGTTTGTGTGGGATGCTCTACCAGGTTCATTCCTAGATAATGCACTCAAAGGGCACTAAGCATAGAGTGTGAAAACTGAGTTTCCTTGAGAGCTGCTTGGAAGCCTGATGGTGTGTGAAGTTAGTGAGCCAAATGGAGTTGTTCTCCCACAAGAACCACTCGGCTGATCTTTCTTCAATATGCCCTTCACCAACATGCAGTGTTTCCTTGATTGAATTAGCTCTCACACCAATATTTGCGTCTAGAGCCTTTGCATTGAGGGCTATCTGAAAACGGCTGTGGCGCTGAAGTTGCCTGTGAATGTGGAGTTGGTGGCATGTGAAACCCGCATGTGGAGCATTCGTTTGTGTGGGATGCTGACCAAGTTTCATTTCAGTCCTGGGCACACAAAGAGCACTAAGCATAGAGTGTGAAAACTGAGTTTCCTTGAGAGCTGCTTGGAAGCCTGATGGTGTGTGAAGTTAGTGAGCCAAATGGAGTTGTTCTCCCACAAGAACCACTCGGCTGATCCTTCTTCAATATGCCCTTCACCAACATGCAGTGTTTCCTTGATTGAATTAGCTCTCACACCAATATTTGCGTCTAGAGCCTTTGCATTGAGGGCTATCTGAAAACGGCTGTGGCGCTGAAGTTGCCTGTGAATGTGGATTTGGTGGCATGTGAAACCCGCATGTGGAGCATTCGTTTGTGTGGGATGCTCTACCAGGTTCATTCCTAGATAATGCACTCAAAGGGCACTAAGCATAGAGTGTGAAAACTGAGTTTCCTTGAGAGCTGCTTGGAAGCCTGATGGTGTGTGAAGTTAGTGAGCCAAATGGAGTTGTTCTCCCACAAGAACCACTCGGCTGATCCTTCTTCAATATGCCCTTCACCAACATGCAGTGTTTCCTTGATTGAATTAGCTCTCACACCAATATTTGCGTCTAGAGCCTTTGCATTGAGGGCTATCTGAAAACGGCTGTGGCGCTGAAGTTGCCTGTGAATGTGGAGTTGGTGGCATGTGAAACCCGCATGTGGAGCATTCGTTTGTGTGGGATGCTCTACCAGGTTCATTTCAGTCCTAGCCATACAAAGGGCACTAAGCATAGAGTGTGAAAACTGAGTTTCCTTGAGAGCTGCTTGGAAGCCTGATGGTGTGTGAAGTTAGTGAGCCAAATGGAGTTGTTCTCCCACAAGAACCACTCGGCTGATCCTTCTTCAATATGCCCTTCACCAACATGCAGTGTTTCCTTGATTGAATTAGCTCTCACACCAATATTTGCGTCTAGAGCCTTTGCATTGAGGGCTATCTGAAAACGGCTGTGGCGCTGAAGTTGCCTGTGAATGTGGAGTTGGTGGCATGTGAAACCCGCATGTGGAGCATTCGTTTGTGTGGGATGCTCTACCAGGTTCATTCCTAGATAATGCACTCAAAGGGCACTAAGCATAGAGTGTGAAAACTGAGTTTCCTTGAGAGCTGCTTGGAAGCCTGATGGTGTGTGAAGTTAGTGAGCCAAATGGAGTTGTTCTCCCACAAGAACCACTCGGCTGATCCTTCTTCAATATGCCCTTCACCAACATGCAGTGTTTCCTTGATTGAATTAGCTCTCACACCAATATTTGCGTCTAGAGCCTTTGCATTGAGGGCTATCTGAAAACGGCTGTGGCGCTGAAGTTGCCTGTGAATGTGGAGTTGGTGGCATGTGAAACCCGCATGTGGAGCATTCGTTTGTGTGGGATGCTGACCAAACTTCATTTCAGTCCTGGGCACACAAAGAGCACTAAGCATAGAGTGTGAAAACTGAGTTTCCTTGAGAGCTGCTTGGAAGCCTGATGGTGTGTGAAGTTAGTGAGCCAAATGGAGTTGTTCTCCCACAAGAACCACTCGGCTGATCCTTCTTCAATATGCCCTTCACCAACATGCAGTGTTTCCTTGATTGAATTAGCTCTCACACCAATATTTGCGTCTAGAGCCTTTGCATTGAGGGCTATCTGAAAACGGCTGTGGCGCTGAAGTTGCCTGTGAATGTGGAGTTGGTGGCATGTGAAACCCGCATGTGGAGCATTCGTTTGTGTGGGATGCTCTACCAGGTTCATTTCAGTCCTAGCCATACAAAGGGCACTAAGCATAGAGTGTGAAATCTGAGTTTCCTTGAGAGCTGCTTGGAAGCCTGATGGTGTGTGAAGTTAGTGAGCCAAATGGAGTTGTTCTCCCACAAGAACCACTCGGCTGATCCTTCTTCAATATGCCCTTCACCAACATGCAGTGTTTCCTTGATTGAATTAGCTCTCACACCAATATTTGCGTCTAGAGCCTTTGCATTGAGGGCTATCTGAAAACGGCTGTGGCGCTGAAGTTGCCTGTGAATGTGGAGTTGGTGGCATGTGAAACCCGCATGTGGAGCATTCGTTTGTGTGGGATGCTCTACCAGGTTCATTCCTAGATAATGCACTCAAAGGGCACTAAGCATAGAGTGTGAAAACTGAGTTTCCTTGAGAGCTGCTTGGAAGCCTGATGGTGTGTGAAGTTAGTGAGCCAAATGGAGTTGTTCTCCCACAAGAACCACTCGGCTGATCCTTCTTCAATATGCCCTTCACCAACATGCAGTATTTCCTTGATTGAATTAGCTCTCACACCAATATTTGCGTCTAGAGCCTTTGCATTGAGGGCTATCTGAAAACGGCTGTGGCGCTGAAGTTGCCTGTGAATGTGGAGTTGGTGGCATATGAAACCCGCATGTGGAGAATTCGTTTGTGTGGGATGCTCTACCAGGTTCATTCCTAGATAATGCACTCAAAGGGCACTAAGCATAGAGTGTGAAAACTGAGTTTCCTTGAGAGCTGCTTGGAAGCCTGATGGTGTGTGAAGTTAGTGAGCCAAATGGAGTTGTTCTCCTACAAGAACCACTCGGCTGATCCTTCTTCAATATGCCCTTCACCAACATGCAGTGTTTCCTTTATTGAATTAGCTCCCACACCAATATTTGTGTCTAGAGCCTTTGCATTGAGGTCTATCTGAAAACGGCTGTGGCGCTGAAGTTGCCTGTGAATGTGGAGTTGGTGGCATGTGAAACCCGCATGTGGAGCATTCGTTTGTGTGGGATGCTCTACCAGGTTCATTCCTAGATAATGCACTCAAAGGGCACTAAGCAAAGAGTGTGAAAACTGAGTTTCCTTGAGAGCTGCTTGGAAGCCTGATGGTGTGTGAAGTTAGTGAGCCAAATGGAGTTGTTCTCCCACAAGAACCACTCGGCTGATCCTTCTTCAATATGCCCTTCACTAACATGCAGTGTTTCCTTGATTGAATTAGCTCTCACACCAATATTTGTGTCTAGAGCCATTGCATTGAGGGCTATCTGAAAACGGCTGTGGCGCTGAAGTTGCCTGTGAATGTGGAATTGGTGGCATGTGAAACCCGCATGTGGAGCATTCGTTTGTGTGGGATGCTCTACCAGGTTCATTCCTAGATAATGCACTCAAAGGGCACTAAGCATAGAGTGTGAAAACTGAGTTTCCTTGAGAGCTGCTTGGAAGCCTGATGGTGTGTGAAGTTAGTGAGCCAAATGGAGTTGTTCTCCCACAAGAACCACTCGGCTGATCCTTCTTCAATATGCCCTTCACCAACATGCAGTGTTTCCTTGATTGAATTAGCTCTCACACCAATATTTGCGTCTAGAGCCTTTGCATTGAGGGCTATCTGAAAACGGCTGTGGCGCTGAAGTTGCCTGTGAATGTGGAGTTGGTGGCATGTGAAACCCGCATGTGGAGCATTCGTTTGTGTGGGATGCTCTACCAGGTTCATTCCTAGATAATGCACTCAAAGGGCACTAAGCATTGAGTGTGAAAACTGAGTTTCCTTGAGAGCTGCTTGGAAGCCTGATGGTGTGTGAAGTTAGTGAGCCAAATGGAGTTGTTCTCCCACAAGAACCACTCGGCTGATCCTTCTTCAATATGCCCTTCACCAACATGCAGTGTTTCCTTGATTGAATTAGCTCTCACACCAATATTTGTGTCTAGAGCCTTTGCATTGAGGTCTATCTGAAAACGGCTGTGGCGCTGAAGTTGCCTGTGAATGTGGAGTTGGTGGCATGTGAAACCCGCATGTGGAGCATTCGTTTGTGTGGGATGCTCTACCAGGTTCATTCCTAGATAATGCACTCAAAGGGCACTAAGCAAAGTGTGTGAAAACTGAGTTTCCTTGAGAGCTGCTTGGAAGCCTGATGGTGTGTGAAGTTAGTGAGCCAAATGGAGTTGTTCTCCCACAAGAACCACTCGGCTGATCCTTCTTCAATATGCCCTTCACTAACATGCAGTGTTTCCTTGATTGAATTAGCTCTCACACCAATATTTGTGTCTAGAGCCATTGCATTGAGGGCTATCTGAAAACGGCTGTGGCGCTGAAGTTGCCTGTGAATGTGGAATTGGTGGCATGTGAAACCCGCATGTGGAGAATTCGTTTGTGTGGGATGCTCTACCAGGTTCATTCCTAGATAATGCACTCAAAGGGCACTAAGCATAGAGTGTGAAAACTGAGTTTCCTTGAGAGCTGCTTGGAAGCCTGATGGTGTGTGAAGTTAGTGAGCCAAATGGAGTTGTTCTCCCACAAGAACCACTCGGCTGATCCTTCTTCAATATGCCCTTCACCAACATGCAGTGTTTCCTTGATTGAATTAGCTCTCACACCAATATTTGCGTCTAGAGCCTTTGCATTGAGGGCTATCTGAAAACGGCTGTGGCGCTGAAGTTGCCTGTGAATGTGGAGTTGGTGGCATGTGAAACCCGCATGTGGAGCATTCGTTTGTGTGGGATGCTCTACCAGGTTCATTCCTAGATAATGCACTCAAAGGGCACTAAGCATAGAGTGTGAAAACTGAGTTTCCTTGAGAGCTGCTTGGAAGCCTGATGGTGTGTGAAGTTAGTGAGCCAAATGGAGTTGTTCTCCCACAAGAACCACTCGGCTGATCCTTCTTCAATATGCCCTTCACCAACATGCAGTGTTTCCTTGATTGAATTAGCTCTCATACCAATATTTGCGTCTAGAGCCTTTGCATTGAGGGCTATCTGAAAACGGCTGTGGCGCTGAAGTTGCCTGTGAATGTGGAGTTGGTGGCATGTGAAACCCGCATGTGTAGCATTCGTTTGTGTGGGATGCTCTACCAGGTTCATTCCTAGATAATGCACTCAAAGGGCATTAAACATAGAGTGTGAAAACTGAGTTTCCTTGAGAGCTGCTTGGAAGCCTGATGGTGTGTGAAGTTAGTGAGCCAAATGGAGTTGTTCTCCCACAAGAACCACTCGGCTGATCCTTCTTCAATATGCCCTTCACCAACATGCAGTGTTTCCTTGATTGAATTAGCTCTCACACCAATATTTGCGTCTAGAGCCTTTGCATTGAGGGCTATCTGAAAACGGCTGTGGCGCTGAAGTTGCCTGTGAATGTGGAGTTGGTGGCATGTGAAACCCGCATGTGGAGCATCCGTTTATGTGGGATTCTGACCAAGCTTCATGTCAGTCCTGGGCACACAAAGAGCACTAAGCATAGAGTGTGAAAACTGAGTTTCCTTGAGAGCTGCTTGGAAGCTTGATGGTGTGTGAAGTTAGTGAGCCAAATGGAGTTGTTCTCCCTCCCACAAGAACCACTCGGCTGATCCTTCTTCAATATGCCCTTCACCAACATGCAGTGTTTCCTTGATTGAATTAGCTCTCACACCAATATTTGCGTCTAGAGCCTTTGCATTGAGGGCTATCTGAAAACGGCTGTGGCGCTGAAGTTGCCTGTGAATGTGGAGTTAGTGGCATGTGAAACCCGCATGTGGAGCATTCGTTTGTGTGGGATGCTCTACCAGGTTCATTTCAGTCCTAGCCATACAAAGGGCACTAAGCATAGATTGTGAAAACTGAGTTTCCTTGAGAGCTGCTTGGAAGCCTGATGGTGTGTGAAGTTAGTGAGCCAAATGGAGTTGTTCTCCCACAAGAACCACTCAGCTGATCCTTCTTCAACATGCCCTTCACCAACATGCAGTGTTTCCTTGATTGAATTAGCTCTCACACCAATATTTGCGTCTAGAGCCTTTGCATTGAGGGCTATCTGAAAACGGCTGTGGCGCTGAAGTTGCCTGTGAATGTGGAGTTGGTGGCATGTGAAACCCGCATGTGGAGCATTCGTTTGTGTGGGATGCTCTACCAGGTTCATTCCTAGATAATGCACTCAAAGGGCATTAAACATAGAGTGTGAAAGCTGAGTTTCCTTGAGAGCTGCTTGGAAGCCTGATGGTGTGTGAAGTTAGTGAGCCAAATGGAGTTGTTCTCCCACAAGAACCACTCGGCTGATCCTTCTTCAATATGCCCTTCACCAACATGCAGTGTTTCCTTGATTGAATTAGCTCTCACACCAATATTTGCGTCTAGAGCCTTTGCATTGAGGGCTATCTGAAAACGGCTGTGGCGCTGAAGTTGCTTGTGAATGTGGAGTTGGTGGCATGTGAAACCCGCATGTGGAGCATTCGTTTGTGTGGGATGCTCTACCAGGTTCATTCCTAGATAATGCACTCAAAGGGCACTAAGCATAGAGTGTGAAAACTGAGTTTCCTTGAGAGCTGCTTGGAAGCCTGATGGTGTGTGAAGTTAGTGAGCCAAATGGAGTTGTTCTCCCACAAGAACCACTCGGCTGATCCTTCTTCAATATGCCCTTCACCAACATGCAGTGTTTCCTTGATTGAATTAGCTCTCATACCAATATTTGCGTCTAGAGCCTTTGCATTGAGGGCTATCTGAAAACGGCTGTGGCGCTGAAGTTGCCTGTGAATGTGGAGTTGGTGGCATGTGAAACCCGCATGTGTAGCATTCGTTTGTGTGGGATGCTCTACCAGGTTCATTCCTAGATAATGCACTCAAAGGGCATTAAACATAGAGTGTGAAAACTGAGTTTCCTTGAGAGCTGCTTGGAAGCCTGATGGTGTGTGAAGTTAGTGAGCCAAATGGAGTTGTTCTCCCACAAGAACCACTCGGCTGATCCTTCTTCAATATGCCCTTCACCAACATGCAGTGTTTCCTTGATTGAATTAGCTCTCACACCAATATTTGCGTCTAGAGCCTTTGCATTGAGGGCTATCTGAAAACGGCTGTGGCGCTGAAGTTGCCTGTGAATGTGGAGTTGGTGGCATGTGAAACCCGCATGTGGAGCATTCGTTTGTGTGGGATGCTCTACCAGGTTCATTCCTAGATAATGCACTCAAAGGGCACTAAGCATAGAGTGTGAAAACTGAGTTTCCTTGAGAGCTGCTTGGAAGCCTGATGGTGTGTGAAGTTAGTGAGCCAAATGGAGTTGTTCTCCCACAAGAACCACTCGGCTGATCCTTCTTCAATATGCCCTTCACCAACATGCATTGTTTCCTTGATTGAATTAGCTCTCACACCAATATTTGCGTCTAGAGCCTTTGCATTGAGGGCTATCTGAAAACGGCTGTGGCGCTGAAGTTGCCTGTGAATGTGGAGTTGGTGGCATGTGAAACCCGCATGTGGAGCATTCGTTTGTGTGGGATGCTGACCAAACTTCATTTCAGTCCTGGGCACACAAAGAGCACTAAGCATAGAGTGTGAAAACTGAGTTTCCTTGAGAGCTGCTTGGAAGCCTGATGGTGTGTGAAGTTAGTGAGCCAAATGGAGTTGTTCTCCCACAAGAACCACTCGGCTGATCCTTCTTCAATATGCCCTTCACCAACATGCAGTGTTTCCTTGATTGAATTAGCTCTCACACCAATATTTGCTTCTAGAGCCTTTGCATTGAGGGCTATCTGAAAACGGCTGTGGCGCTGAAGTTGCCTGTGAATGTGGAGTTGGTGGCATGTGAAACCCGCATGTGGAGCATTCGTTTGTGTGGGATGCTCTACCAGGTTCATTTCAGTCCTAGCCATACAAAGGGCACTAAGCATAGAGTGTGAAATCTGAGTTTCCTTGAGAGCTGCTTGGAAGCCTGATGGTGTGTGAAGTTAGTGAGCCAAATGGAGTTGTTCTCCCACAAGAACCACTCGGCTGATCCTTCTTCAATATGCCCTTCACCAACATGCAGTGTTTCCTTGATTGAATTAGCTCTCACACCAATATTTGCGTCTAGAGCCTTTGCATTGAGGGCTATCTGAAAACGGCTGTGGCGCTGAAGTTGCCTGTGAATGTGGAGTTGGTGGCATGTGAAACCCGCATGTGGAGCATTCGTTTGTGTGGGATGCTCTACCAGGTTCATTCCTAGATAATGCACTCAAAGGGCACTAAGCATAGAGTGTGAAAACTGAGTTTCCTTGAGAGCTGCTTGGAAGCCTGATGGTGTGTGAAGTTAGTGAGCCAAATGGAGTTGTTCTCCTACAAGAACCACTCGGCTGATCCTTCTTCAATATGCCCTTCACCAACATGCAGTGTTTCCTTTATTGAATTAGCTCTCACACCAATATTTGTGTCTAGAGCCTTTGCATTGAGGTCTATCTGAAAACGGCTGTGGCGCTGAAGTTGCCTGTGAATGTGGAGTTGGTGGCATGTGAAACCCGCATGTGGAGCATTCGTTTGTGTGGGATGCTCTACCAGGTTCATTCCTAGATAATGCACTCAAAGGGCACTAAGCAAAGTGTGTGAAAACTGAGTTTCCTTGAGAGCTGCTTGGAAGCCTGATGGTGTGTGAAGTTAGTGAGCCAAATGGAGTTGTTCTCCCACAAGAACCACTCGGCTGATCCTTCTTCAATATGCCCTTCACTAACATGCAGTGTTTCCTTGATTGAATTAGCTCTCACACCAATATTTGTGTCTAGAGCCATTGCATTGAGGGCTATCTGAAAACGGCTGTGGCGCTGAAGTTGCCTGTGAATGTGGAATTGGTGGCATGTGAAACCCGCATGTGGAGAATTCGTTTGTGTGGGATGCTCTACCAGGTTCATTCCTAGATAATGCACTCAAAGGGCACTAAGCATAGAGTGTGAAAACTGAGTTTCCTTGAGAGCTGCTTGGAAGCCTGATGGTGTGTGAAGTTAGTGAGCCAAATGGAGTTGTTCTCCCACAAGAACCACTCGGCTGATCCTTCTTCAATATGCCCTTCACCAACATGCAGTGTTTCCTTGATTGAATTAGCTCTCACACCAATATTTGCGTCTAGAGCCTTTGCATTGAGGGCTATCTGAAAACGGCTGTGGCGCTGAAGTTGCCTGTGAATGTGGAGTTGGTGGCATGTGAAACCCGCATGTGGAGCATTCGTTTGTGTGGGATGCTCTACCAGGTTCATTCCTAGATAATGCACTCAAAGGGCACTAAGCATAGAGTGTGAAAACTGAGTTTCCTTGAGAGCTGCTTGGAAGCCTGATGGTGTGTGAAGTTAGTGAGCCAAATGGAGTTGTTCTCCCACAAGAACCACTCGGCTGATCCTTCTTCAATATGCCCTTCACCAACATGCAGTGTTTCCTTGATTGAATTAGCTCTCATACCAATATTTGCGTCTAGAGCCTTTGCATTGAGGGCTATCTGAAAACGGCTGTGGCGCTGAAGTTGCCTGTGAATGTGGAGTTGGTGGCATGTGAAACCCGCATGTGTAGCATTCGTTTGTGTGGGATGCTCTACCAGGTTCATTCCTAGATAATGCACTCAAAGGGCATTAAACATAGAGTGTGAAAACTGAGTTTCCTTGAGAGCTGCTTGGAAGCCTGATGGTGTGTGAAGTTAGTGAGCCAAATGGAGTTGTTCTCCCACAAGAACCACTCGGCTGATCCTTCTTCAATATGCCCTTCACCAACATGCAGTGTTTCCTTGATTGAATTAGCTCTCACACCAATATTTGCGTCTAGAGCCTTTGCATTGAGGGCTATCTGAAAACGGCTGTGGCGCTGAAGTTGCCTGTGAATGTGGAGTTGGTGGCATGTGAAACCCGCATGTGGAGCATCCGTTTATGTGGGATTCTGACCAAGCTTCATGTCAGTCCTGGGCACACAAAGAGCACTAAGCATAGAGTGTGAAAACTGAGTTTCCTTGAGAGCTGCTTGGAAGCCTGATGGTGTGTGAAGTTAGTGAGCCAAATGGAGTTGTTCTCCCTCCCACAAGAACCACTCGGCTGATCCTTCTTCAATATGCCCTTCACCAACATGCAGTGTTTCCTTGATTGAATTAGCTCTCACAGCAATATTTGCGTCTAGAGCCTTTGCATTGAGGGCTATCTGAAAACGGCTGTGGCGCTGAAGTTGCCTGTGAATGTGGAGTTAGTGGCATGTGAAACCCGCATGTGGAGCATTCGTTTGTGTGGGATGCTCTACCAGGTTCATTTCAGTCCTAGCCATACAAAGGGCACTAAGCATAGATTGTGAAAACTGAGTTTCCTTGAGAGCTGCTTGGAAGCCTGATGGTGTGTGAAGTTAGTGAGCCAAATGGAGTTGTTCTTCCACAAGAACCACTCAGCTGATCCTTCTTCAACATGCCCTTCACCAACATGCAGTGTTTCCTTGATTGAATTAGCTCTCACACCAATATTTGCGTCTAGAGCCTTTGCATTGAGGGCTATCTGAAAACGGCTGTGGCGCTGATTTTGCCTGTGAATGTGGAGTTGGTGGCATGTGAAACCCGCATGTGGAGCATTCGTTTGTGTGGGATGCTCTACCAGGTTCATTCCTAGATAATGCACTCAAAGGGCATTAAACATAGAGTGTGAAAGCTGAGTTTCCTTGAGAGCTGCTTGGAAGCCTGATGGTGTGTGAAGTTAGTGAGCCAAATGGAGTTGTTCTCCCACAAGAACCACTCGGCTGATCCTTCTTCAATATGCCCTTCACCAACATGCAGTGTTTCCTTGATTGAATTAGCTCTCACACCAATATTTGCGTCTAGAGCCTTTGCATTGAGGGCTATCTGAAAACGGCTGTGGCGCTGAAGTTGCTTGTGAATGTGGAGTTGGTGGCATGTGAAACCCGCATGTGGAGCATTCGTTTGTGTGGGATGCTCTACCAGGTTCATTCCTAGATAATGCACTCAAAGGGCACTAAGCATAGAGTGTGAAAACTGAGTTTCCTTGAGAGCTGCTTGGAAGCCTGATGGTGTGTGAAGTTAGTGAGCCAAATGGAGTTGTTCTCCCACAAGAACCACTCGGCTGATCCTTCTTCAATATGCCCTTCACCAACATGCAGTGTTTCCTTGATTGAATTAGCTCCCACACCAATATTTGTGTCTAGAGCCTTTGCATTGAGGGCTATCTGAAAACGGCTGTGGCGCTGAAGTTGCCTGTGAATGTGGAGTTGGTGGCATGTGAAACCCGCATGTGGAGCATTCGTTTGTGTGGGATGCTCTACCAGGTTCATTCCTAGATAATGCACTCAAAGGGCACTAAGCAAAGAGTGTGAAAACTGAGTTTCCTTGAGAGCTGCTTGGAAGCCTGATGGTGTGTGAAGTTAGTGAGCCAAATGGAGTTGTTCTCCCACAAGAACCACTCGGCTGATCCTTCTTCAATATGCCCTTCACCAACATGCAGTGTTTCCTTGATTGAATTAGCTCTCACACCAATATTTGCGTCTAGAGCCTTTGCATTGAGGGCTATCTGAAAACGGCTGTGGCGCTGAAGTTGCCTGTGAATGTGGAGTTGGTGGCATGTGAAACCCGCATGTGGAGCATTCGTTTGTGTGGGATGCTCTACCAGGTTCATTCGTAGATAATGCACTCAAAGGGCACTAAGCAAAGAGTGTGAAAACTGAGTTTCCTTGAGAGCTGCTTGGAAGCCTGATGGTGTGTGAAGTTAGTGAGCCAAATGGAGTTGTTCTCCCACAAGAACCACTCGGCTGATCCTTCTTCAATATGCCCTTCACCAACATGCAGTGTTTCCTTGATTGAATTAGCTCTCATACCAATATTTGCGTCTAGAGCCTTTGCATTGAGGGCTATCTGAAAACGGCTGTGGCGCTGAAGTTGCCTGTGAATGTGGAGTTGGTGGCATGTGAAACCCGCATGTGGAGCATTCGTTTGTGTGGGATGCTCTACCAGGTTCATTTCAGTCCTAGCCATACAAAGGGCACTAAGCTTAGAGTGTGAAAACTGAGTTTCCTTGAGAGCTGCTTGGAAGCCTGATGGTGTGTGAAGTTAGTGAGCCAAATGGAGTTGTTGTCCCACAAGAACCACTCAGCTGATCCTTCTTCAACATGCCCTTCACCAACATGCAGTGTTTCCTTGATTGAATTAGCTCTCACACCAATATTTGCGTCTAGAGCCTTTGCATTGAGGGCTATCTGAAAACGGCTGTGGCGCTGAAGTTGCCTGTGAATGTGGAGTTGGTGGCATGTGAAACCCGCATGTGGAGCATTCGTTTGTGTGGGATGCTCTACCAGGTTCATTCCTAGATAATGCACTCAAAGGGCATTAAACATAGAGTGTGAAAACTGAGTTTCCTTGAGAGCTGCTTGGAAGCCTGATGGTGTGTGAAGTTAGTGAGCCAAATGGAGTTGTTCTCCCACAAGAACCACTCGGCTGATCCTTCTTCAATATGCCCTTCACCAACATGCAGTGTTTCCTTGATTGAATTAGCTCTCACACCAATATTTGCGTCTAGAGCCTTTGCATTGAGGGCTATCTGAAAACGGCTGTGGCGCTGAAGTTGCCTGTGAATGTGGAGTTGGTGGCATGTGAAACCCGCATGTGGAGCATTCGTTTGTGTGGGATGCTCTACCAGGTTCATTCCTAGATAATGCACTCAAAGGGCACTAAGCATAGAGTGTGAAAACTGAGTTTCCTTGAGAGCTGCTTGGAAGCCTGATGGTGTGTGAAGTTAGTGAGCCAAATGGAGTTGTTCTCCCACAAGAACCACTCGGCTGATCCTTCTTCAATATGCCCTTCACCAACATGCAGTGTTTCCTTGATTGAATTAGCTCTCACACCAATATTTGCGTCTAGAGCCTTTGCATTGAGGGCTATCTGAAAACGGCTGTGGCGCTGAAGTTGCCTGTGAATGTGGAGTTGGTGGCATGTGAAATCCTCATGTGGAGCATTCGTTTGTGTGGGATGCTCTACCAGGTTCATTTCAGTCCTAGCCATACAAAGGGCACTAAGCTTAGAGTGTGAAAACTGAGTTTCCTTGAGAGCTGCTTGGAAGCCTGATGGTGTGTGAAGTTAGTGAGCCAAATGGAGTTGTTCTCCCACAAGAACCACTCAGCTGATCCTTCTTCAACATGCCCTTCACCAACATGCAGTGTTTCCTTGATTGAATTAGCTCTCACACCAATATTTGCGTCTAGAGCCTTTGCATTGAGGGCTATCTGAAAACGGCTGTGGCACTGAAGTTGCCTGTGAATGTGGAGTTGGTGGCATGTGAAACCCGCAAGTGGAACATTCGTTTGTGTGGGATGCTCTACCAGGTTCATTCCTAGATAATGCACTCAAAGAGCTTTAAACATAGAGTGTGAAAACTGAGTTTCCTTGAGAGCTGCTTGGAAGCCTGATGGTGTGTGAAGTTAGTGAGCCAAATGGAGTTGTTCTCCCACAAGAACCACTCGGCTGATCCTTCTTCAATATGCCCTTCACCAACATGCAGTGTTTCCTTGATTGAATTAGCTCTCACACCAATATTTGCGTCTAGAGCCTTTGCAGTGAGGGCTATCTGAAAACGGCTGTGGCGCTGAAGTTGCCTGTGAATGTGGAGTTGGTGGCATGTGAAACCCGCATGTGGAGCATTCGTTTGTGTGGGATGCTCTACCAGGTTCATTCCTAGATAATGCACTCAAAGGGCACTAAGCAAAGAGTGTGAAAACTGAGTTTCCTTGAGAGCTGCTTGGAAGCCTGATGGTGTGTGAAGTTAGTGAGCCAAATGGAGTTGTTCTCCCACAAGAACCACTCGGCTGATCCTTCTTCAATATGCCCTTCACCAACATGCAGTGTTTCCTTGATTGAATTAGCTCTCACACCAATATTTGCGTCTAGAGCCTTTGCATTGAGGGCTATCTGAAAACGGCTGTGGCGCTGAAGTTGCCTGTGAATGTGGAGTTGGTGGCATGTGAAACCCGCATGTGGAGCATTCGTTTGTGTGGGATGCTCTACCAGGTTCATTTCAGTCCTAGCCATACAAAGGGCACTAAGCTTAGAGTGTGAAAACTGAGTTTCCTTGAGAGCTGCTTGGAAGCCTGATGGTGTGTGAAGTTAGTGAGCCAAATGGAGTTGTTCTCCCACAAGAACCACTCGGCTGATCCTTCTTCAATATGCCCTTCACCAACATGCAGTGTTTCCTTGATTGAATTAGCTCCCACACCAATATTTGTGTCTAGAGCCTTTGCATTGAGGGCTATCTGAAAACGGCTGTGGCGCTGAAGTTGCCTGTGAATGTGGAGTTGGTGGCATGTGAAACCCGCATGTGGAGCATTCGTTTGTGTGGGATGCTCTACCAGGTTCATTCCTAGATAATGCACTCAAAGGGCACTAAGCAAAGAGTGTGAAAACTGAGTTTCCTTGAGAGCTGCTTGGAAGCCTGATGGTGTGTGAAGTTAGTGAGCCAAATGGAGTTGTTCTCCTACAAGAACCACTCGGCTGATCCTTCTTCAATATGCCCTTCACCAACATGCAGTGTTTCCTTTATTGAATTAGCTCTCACACCAATATTTGTGTCTAGAGCCTTTGCATTGAGGTCTATCTGAAAACGGCTGTGGCGCTGAAGTTGCCTGTGAATGTGGAGTTGGTGGCATGTGAAACCCGCATGTGGAGCATTCGTTTGTGTGGGATGCTCTACCAGGTTCATTCCTAGATAATGCACTCAAAGGGCACTAAGCAAAGTGTGTGAAAACTGAGTTTCCTTGAGAGCTGCTTGGAAGCCTGATGGTGTGTGAAGTTAGTGAGCCAAATGGAGTTGTTCTCCCACAAGAACCACTCGGCTGATCCTTCTTCAATATGCCCTTCACTAACATGCAGTGTTTCCTTGATTGAATTAGCTCTCACACCAATATTTGTGTCTAGAGCCATTGCATTGAGGGCTATCTGAAAACGGCTGTGGCGCTGAAGTTGCCTGTGAATGTGGAATTGGTGGCATGTGAAACCCGCATGTGGAGAATTCGTTTGTGTGGGATGCTCTACCAGGTTCATTCCTAGATAATGCACTCAAAGGGCACTAAGCATAGAGTGTGAAAACTGAGTTTCCTTGAGAGCTGCTTGGAAGCCTGATGGTGTGTGAAGTTAGTGAGCCAAATGGAGTTGTTCTCCCACAAGAACCACTCGGCTGATCCTTCTTCAATATGCCCTTCACCAACATGCAGTGTTTCCTTGATTGAATTAGCTCTCACACCAATATTTGCGTCTAGAGCCTTTGCATTGAGGGCTATCTGAAAACGGCTGTGGCGCTGAAGTTGCCTGTGAATGTGGAGTTGGTGGCATGTGAAACCCGCATGTGGAGCATTCGTTTGTGTGGGATGCTCTACCAGGTTCATTCCTAGATAATGCACTCAAAGGGCACTAAGCATAGAGTGTGAAAACTGAGTTTCCTTGAGAGCTGCTTGGAAGCCTGATGGTGTGTGAAGTTAGTGAGCCAAATGGAGTTGTTCTCCCACAAGAACCACTCGGCTGATCCTTCTTCAATATGCCCTTCACCAACATGCAGTGTTTCCTTGATTGAATTAGCTCTCATACCAATATTTGCGTCTAGAGCCTTTGCATTGAGGGCTATCTGAAAACGGCTGTGGCGCTGAAGTTGCCTGTGAATGTGGAGTTGGTGGCATGTGAAACCCGCATGTGGAGCATTCGTTTGTGTGGGATGCTCTACCAGGTTCATTCCTAGATAATGCACTCAAAGGGCATTAAACATAGAGTGTGAAAACTGAGTTTCCTTGAGAGCTGCTTGGAAGCCTGATGGTGTGTGAAGTTAGTGAGCCAAATGGAGTTGTTCTCCCACAAGAACCACTCGGCTGATCCTTCTTCAATATGCCCTTCACCAACATGCAGTGTTTCCTTGATTGAATTAGCTCTCACACCAATATTTGCGTCTAGAGCCTTTGCATTGAGGGCTATCTGAAAACGGCTGTGGCGCTGAAGTTGCCTGTGAATGTGGAGTTGGTGGCATGTGAAACCCGCATGTGGAGCATCCGTTTATGTGGGATTCTGACCAAGCTTCATGTCAGTCCTGGGCACACAAAGAGCACTAAGCATAGAGTGTGAAAACTGAGTTTCCTTGAGAGCTGCTTGGAAGCCTGATGGTGTGTGAAGTTAGTGAGCCAAATGGAGTTGTTCTCCCTCCCACAAGAACCACTCGGCTGATCCTTCTTCAATATGCCCTTCACCAACATGCAGTGTTTCCTTGATTGAATTAGCTCTCACACCAATATTTGCGTCTAGAGCCTTTGCATTGAGGGCTATCTGAAAACGGCTGTGGCGCTGAAGTTGCCTGTGAATGTGGAGTTAGTGGCATGTGAAACCCGCATGTGGAGCATTCGTTTGTGTGGGATGCTCTACCAGGTTCATTTCAGTCCTAGCCATACAAAGGGCACTAAGCATAGATTGTGAAAACTGAGTTTCCTTGAGAGCTGCTTGGAAGCCTGATGGTGTGTGAAGTTAGTGAGCCAAATGGAGTTGTTCTTCCACAAGAACCACTCAGCTGATCCTTCTTCAACATGCCCTTCACCAACATGCAGTGTTTCCTTGATTGAATTAGCTCTCACACCAATATTTGCGTCTAGAGCCTTTGCATTGAGGGCTATCTGAAAACGGCTGTGGCGCTGATTTTGCCTGTGAATGTGGAGTTGGTGGCATGTGAAACCCGCATGTGGAGCATTCGTTTGTGTGGGATGCTCTACCAGGTTCATTCCTAGATAATGCACTCAAAGGGCATTAAACATAGAGTGTGAAAGCTGAGTTTCCTTGAGAGCTGCTTGGAAGCCTGATGGTGTGTGAAGTTAGTGAGCCAAATGGAGTTGTTCTCCCACAAGAACCACTCGGCTGATCCTTCTTCAATATGCCCTTCACCAACATGCAGTGTTTCCTTGATTGAATTAGCTCTCACACCAATATTTGCGTCTAGAGCCTTTGCATTGAGGGCTATCTGAAAACGGCTGTGGCGCTGAAGTTGCTTGTGAATGTGGAGTTGGTGGCATGTGAAACCCGCATGTGGAGCATTCGTTTGTGTGGGATGCTCTACCAGGTTCATTCCTAGATAATGCACTCAAAGGGCACTAAGCATAGAGTGTGAAAACTGAGTTTCCTTGAGAGCTGCTTGGAAGCCTGATGGTGTGTGAAGTTAGTGAGCCAAATGGAGTTGTTCTCCCACAAGAACCACTCGGCTGATCCTTCTTCAATATGCCCTTCACCAACATGCAGTGTTTCCTTGATTGAATTAGCTCCCACACCAATATTTGTGTCTAGAGCCTTTGCATTGAGGGCTATCTGAAAACGGCTGTGGCGCTGAAGTTGCCTGTGAATGTGGAGTTGGTGGCATGTGAAACCCGCATGTGGAGCATTCGTTTGTGTGGGATGCTCTACCAGGTTCATTCCTAGATAATGCACTCAAAGGGCACTAAGCAAAGAGTGTGAAAACTGAGTTTCCTTGAGAGCTGCTTGGAAGCCTGATGGTGTGTGAAGTTAGTGAGCCAAATGGAGTTGTTCTCCCACAAGAACCACTCGGCTGATCCTTCTTCAATATGCCCTTCACCAACATGCAGTGTTTCCTTGATTGAATTAGCTCTCACACCAATATTTGCGTCTAGAGCCTTTGCATTGAGGGCTATCTGAAAACGGCTGTGGCGCTGAAGTTGCCTGTGAATGTGGAGTTGGTGGCATGTGAAACCCGCATGTGGAGCATTCGTTTGTGTGGGATGCTCTACCAGGTTCATTCGTAGATAATGCACTCAAAGGGCACTAAGCAAAGAGTGTGAAAACTGAGTTTCCTTGAGAGCTGCTTGGAAGCCTGATGGTGTGTGAAGTTAGTGAGCCAAATGGAGTTGTTCTCCCACAAGAACCACTCGGCTGATCCTTCTTCAATATGCCCTTCACCAACATGCAGTGTTTCCTTGATTGAATTAGCTCTCATACCAATATTTGCGTCTAGAGCCTTTGCATTGAGGGCTATCTGAAAACGGCTGTGGCGCTGAAGTTGCCTGTGAATGTGGAGTTGGTGGCATGTGAAACCCGCATGTGGAGCATTCGTTTGTGTGGGATGCTCTACCAGGTTCATTTCAGTCCTAGCCATACAAAGGGCACTAAGCTTAGAGTGTGAAAACTGAGTTTCCTTGAGAGCTGCTTGGAAGCCTGATGGTGTGTGAAGTTAGTGAGCCAAATGGAGTTGTTGTCCCACAAGAACCACTCAGCTGATCCTTCTTCAACATGCCCTTCACCAACATGCAGTGTTTCCTTGATTGAATTAGCTCTCACACCAATATTTGCGTCTAGAGCCTTTGCATTGAGGGCTATCTGAAAACGGCTGTGGCGCTGAAGTTGCCTGTGAATGTGGAGTTGGTGGCATGTGAAACCCGCAAGTGGAACATTCGTTTGTGTGGGATGCTCTACCAGGTTCATTCCTAGATAATGCACTCAAAGAGCTTTAAACATAGAGTGTGAAAACTGAGTTTCCTTGAGAGCTGCTTGGAAGCCTGATGGTGTGTGAAGTTAGTGAGCCAAATGGAGTTGTTCTCCCACAAGAACCACTCGGCTGATCCTTCTTCAATATGCCCTTCACCAACATGCAGTGTTTCCTTGATTGAATTAGCTCTCACACCAATATTTGCGTCTAGAGCCTTTGCAGTGAGGGCTATCTGAAAACGGCTGTGGCGCTGAAGTTGCCTGTGAATGTGGAGTTGGTGGCATGTGAAACCCGCATGTGGAGCATTCGTTTGTGTGGGATGCTCTACCAGGTTCATTCCTAGATAATGCACTCAAAGGGCACTAAGCAAAGAGTGTGAAAACTGAGTTTCCTTGAGAGCTGCTTGGAAGCCTGATGGTGTGTGAAGTTAGTGAGCCAAATGGAGTTGTTCTCCCACAAGAACCACTCGGCTGATCCTTCTTCAATATGCCCTTCACCAACATGCAGTGTTTCCTTGATTGAATTAGCTCTCACACCAATATTTGCGTCTAGAGCCTTTGCATTGAGGGCTATCTGAAAACGGCTGTGGCGCTGAAGTTGCCTGTGAATGTGGAGTTGGTGGCATGTGAAACCCGCATGTGGAGCATTCGTTTGTGTGGGATGCTCTACCAGGTTCATTTCAGTCCTAGCCATACAAAGGGCACTAAGCTTAGAGTGTGAAAACTGAGTTTCCTTGAGAGCTGCTTGGAAGCCTGATGGTGTGTGAAGTTAGTGAGCCAAATGGAGTTGTTCTCCCACAAGAACCACTCGGCTGATCCTTCTTCAATATGCCCTTCACCAACATGCAGTGTTTCCTTGATTGAATTAGCTCCCACACCAATATTTGTGTCTAGAGCCTTTGCATTGAGGGCTATCTGAAAACGGCTGTGGCGCTGAAGTTGCCTGTGAATGTGGAGTTGGTGGCATGTGAAACCCGCATGTGGAGCATTCGTTTGTGTGGGATGCTCTACCAGGTTCATTCCTAGATAATGCACTCAAAGGGCACTAAGCAAAGAGTGTGAAAACTGAGTTTCCTTGAGAGCTGCTTGGAAGCCTGATGGTGTGTGAAGTTAGTGAGCCAAATGGAGTTGTTCTCCCACAAGAACCACTCGGCTGATCCTTCTTCAATATGCCCTTCACCAACATGCAGTGTTTCCTTGATTGAATTAGCTCTCACACCAATATTTGCGTCTAGAGCCTTTGCATTGAGGGCTATCTGAAAACGGCTGTGGCGCTGAAGTTGCCTGTGAATGTGGAGTTGGTGGCATGTGAAACCCGCATGTGGAGCATTCGTTTGTGTGGGATGCTCTACCAGGTTCATTTCAGTCCTAGCCATACAAAGGGCACTAAGCTTAGAGTGTGAAAACTGAGTTTCCTTGAGAGCTGCTTGGAAGCCTGATGGTGTGTGAAGTTAGTGAGCCAAATGGAGTTGTTGTCCCACAAGAACCACTCAGCTGATCCTTCTTCAACATGCCCTTCACCAACATGCAGTGTTTCCTTGATTGAATTAGCTCTCACACCAATATTTGCGTCTAGAGCCTTTGCATTGAGGGCTATCTGAAAACGGCTGTGGCGCTGAAGTTGCCTGTGAATGTGGAGTTTGTGGCATGTGAAACCCGCATGTGGAGCATTCGTTTGTGTGGGATGCTCTACCAGGTTCATTCCTAGATAATGCACTCAAAGGGCATTAAACATAGAGTGTGAAAACTGAGTTTCCTTGAGAGCTGCTTGGAAGCCTGATGGTGTGTGAAGTTAGTGAGCCAAATGGAGTTGTTCTCCCACAAGAACCACTCGGCTGATCCTTCTTCAATATGCCCTTCACCAACATGCAGTGTTTCCTTGATTGAATTAGCTCTCACACCAATATTTGCGTCTAGAGCCTTTGCATTGAGGGCTATCTGAAAACGGCTGTGGCGCTGAAGTTGCCTGTGAATGTGGAGTTGGTGGCATGTGAAATCCTCATGTGGAGCATTCGTTTGTGTGGGATGCTCTACCAGGTTCATTTCAGTCCTAGCCATACAAAGGGCACTAAGCTTAGAGTGTGAAAACTGAGTTTCCTTGAGAGCTGCTTGGAAGCCTGATGGTGTGTGAAGTTAGTGAGCCAAATGGAGTTGTTCTCCCACAAGAACCACTCAGCTGATCCTTCTTCAACATGCCCTTCACCAACATGCAGTGTTTCCTTGATTGAATTAGCTCTCACACCAATATTTGCGTCTAGAGCCTTTGCATTGAGGGCTATCTGAAAACGGCTGTGGCACTGAAGTTGCCTGTGAATGTGGAGTTGGTGGCATGTGAAACCCGCAAGTGGAACATTCGTTTGTGTGGGATGCTCTACCAGGTTCATTCCTAGATAATGCACTCAAAGAGCTTTAAACATAGAGTGTGAAAACTGAGTTTCCTTGAGAGCTGCTTGGAAGCCTGATGGTGTGTGAAGTTAGTGAGCCAAATGGAGTTGTTCTCCCACAAGAACCACTCGGCTGATCCTTCTTCAATATGCCCTTCACCAACATGCAGTGTTTCCTTGATTGAATTAGCTCTCACACCAATATTTGCGTCTAGAGCCTTTGCAGTGAGGGCTATCTGAAAACGGCTGTGGCGCTGAAGTTGCCTGTGAATGTGGAGTTGGTGGCATGTGAAACCCGCATGTGGAGCATTCGTTTGTGTGGGATGCTCTACCAGGTTCATTCCTAGATAATGCACTCAAAGGGCACTAAGCAAAGAGTGTGAAAACTGAGTTTCCTTGAGAGCTGCTTGGAAGCCTGATGGTGTGTGAAGTTAGTGAGCCAAATGGAGTTGTTCTCCCACAAGAACCACTCGGCTGATCCTTCTTCAATATGCCCTTCACCAACATGCAGTGTTTCCTTGATTGAATTAGCTCTCACACCAATATTTGCGTCTAGAGCCTTTGCATTGAGGGCTATCTGAAAACGGCTGTGGCGCTGAGTTGCCTGTGAATGTGGAGTTGGTGGCATGTGAAACCCGCATGTGGAGCATTCGTTTGTGTGGGATGCTCTACCAGGTTCATTCGTAGATAATGCACTCAACGGGCACTAAGCAAAGAGTGTGAAAACTGAGTTTCCTTGAGAGCTGCTTGGAAGCCTGATGGTGTGTGAAGTTAGTGAGCCAAATGGAGTTGTTCTCCCACAAGAACCACTCGGCTGATCCTTCTTCAATATGCCCTTCACCAACATGCAGTGTTTCCTTGATTGAATTAGCTCTCATACCAATATTTGCGTCTAGAGCCTTTGCATTGAGGGCTATCTGAAAACGGCTGTGGCGCTGAAGTTGCCTGTGAATGTGGAGTTGGTGGCATGTGAAACCCGCATGTGGAGCATTCGTTTGTGTGGGATGCTCTACCAGGTTCATTTCAGTCCTAGCCATACAAAGGGCACTAAGCTTAGAGTGTGAAAACTGAGTTTCCTTGAGAGCTGCTTGGAAGCCTGATGGTGTGTGAAGTTAGTGAGCCAAATGGAGTTGTTGTCCCACAAGAACCACTCAGCTGATCCTTCTTCAACATGCCCTTCACCAACATGCAGTGTTTCCTTGATTGAATTAGCTCTCACACCAATATTTGCGTCTAGAGCCTTTGCATTGAGGGCTATCTGAAAACGGCTGTGGCGCTGAAGTTGCCTGTGAATGTGGAGTTGGTGGCATGTGAAACCCGCATGTGGAGCATTCGTTTGTGTGGGATGCTCTACCAGGTTCATTCCTAGATAATGCACTCAAAGGGCATTAAACATAGAGTGTGAAAACTGAGTTTCCTTGAGAGCTGCTTGGAAGCCTGATGGTGTGTGAAGTTAGTGAGCCAAATGGAGTTGTTCTCCCACAAGAACCACTCGGCTGATCCTTCTTCAATATGCCCTTCACCAACATGCAGTGTTTCCTTGATTGAATTAGCTCTCACACCAATATTTGCGTCTAGAGCCTTTGCATTGAGGGCTATCTGAAAACGGCTGTGGCGCTGAAGTTGCCTGTGAATGTGGAGTTGGTGGCATGTGAAACCCGCATGTGGAGCATTCGTTTCTGTGGGATGCTCTACCAGGTTCATTCCTAGATAATGCACTCAAAGGGCACTAAGCATAGAGTGTGAAAACTGAGTTTCCTTGAGAGCTGCTTGGAAGCCTGATGGTGTGTGAAGTTAGTGAGCCAAATGGAGTTGTTCTCCCACAAGAACCACTCGGCTGATCCTTCTTCAATATGCCCTTCACCAACATGCAGTGTTTCCTTGATTGAATTAGCTCTCACACCAATATTTGCGTCTAGAGCCTTTGCATTGAGGGCTATCTGAAAACGGCTGTGGCGCTGAAGTTGCCTGTGAATGTGGAGTTGGTGGCATGTGAAATCCTCATGTGGAGCATTCGTTTGTGTGGGATGCTCTACCAGGTTCATTTCAGTCCTAGCCATACAAAGGGCACTAAGCTTAGAGTGTGAAAACTGAGTTTCCTTGAGAGCTGCTTGGAAGCCTGATGGTGTGTGAAGTTAGTGAGCCAAATGGAGTTGTTCTCCCACAAGAACCACTCAGCTGATCCTTCTTCAACATGCCCTTCACCAACATGCAGTGTTTCCTTGATTGAATTAGCTCTCACACCAATATTTGCGTCTAGAGCCTTTGCATTGAGGGCTATCTGAAAACGGCTGTGGCACTGAAGTTGCCTGTGAATGTGGAGTTGGTGGCATGTGAAACCCGCAAGTGGAACATTCGTTTGTGTGGGATGCTCTACCAGGTTCATTCCTAGATAATGCACTCAAAGAGCTTTAAACATAGAGTGTGAAAACTGAGTTTCCTTGAGAGCTGCTTGGAAGCCTGATGGTGTGTGAAGTTAGTGAGCCAAATGGAGTTGTTCTCCCACAAGAACCACTCGGCTGATCCTTCTTCAATATGCCCTTCACCAACATGCAGTGTTTCCTTGATTGAATTAGCTCTCACACCAATATTTGCGTCTAGAGCCTTTGCAGTGAGGGCTATCTGAAAACGGCTGTGGCGCTGAAGTTGCCTGTGAATGTGGAGTTGGTGGCATGTGAAACCCGCATGTGGAGCATTCGTTTGTGTGGGATGCTCTACCAGGTTCATTCCTAGATAATGCACTCAAAGGGCACTAAGCAAAGAGTGTGAAAACTGAGTTTCCTTGAGAGCTGCTTGGAAGCCTGATGGTGTGTGAAGTTAGTGAGCCAAATGGAGTTGTTCTCCCACAAGAACCACTCGGCTGATCCTTCTTCAATATGCCCTTCACCAACATGCATTGTTTCCTTGATTGAATTAGCTCTCACACCAATATTTGCGTCTAGAGCCTTTGCATTGAGGGCTATCTGAAAACGGCTGTGGCGCTGAAGTTGCCTGTGAATGTGGAGTTGGTGGCATGTGAAACCCGCATGTGGAGCATTCGTTTGTGTGGGATGCTCTACCAGGTTCATTCCTAGATAATGCACTCAAAGGGCATTAAACATAGAGTGTGAAAACTGAGTTTCCTTGAGAGCTGCTTGGAAGCCTGATGGTGTGTGAAGTTAGTGAGCCAAATGGAGTTGTTCTCCCACAAGAACCACTCGGCTGATCCTTCTTCAATATGCCCTTCACCAACATGCAGTGTTTCCTTGATTGAATTAGCTCTCACACCAATATTTGCGTCTAGAGCCTTTGCATTGAGGGCTATCTGAAAACGGCTGTGGCGCTGAAGTTGCCTGTGAATGTGGAGTTGGTGGCATGTGAAATCCTCATGTGGAGCATTCGTTTGTGTGGGATGCTCTACCAGGTTCATTTCAGTCCTAGCCATACAAAGGGCACTAAGCTTAGAGTGTGAAAACTGAGTTTCCTTGAGAGCTGCTTGGAAGCCTGATGGTGTGTGAAGTTAGTGAGCCAAATGGAGTTGTTCTCCCACAAGAACCACTCAGCTGATCCTTCTTCAACATGCCCTTCACCAACATGCAGTGTTTCCTTGATTGAATTAGCTCTCACACCAATATTTGCGTCTAGAGCCTTTGCATTGAGGGCTATCTGAAAACGGCTGTGGCGCTGAAGTTGCCTGTGAATGTGGAGTTGGTGGCATGTGAAACCCGCAAGTGGAACATTCGTTTGTGTGGGATGCTCTACCAGGTTCATTCCTAGATAATGCACTCAAAGAGCTTTAAACATAGAGTGTGAAAACTGAGTTTCCTTGAGAGCTGCTTGGAAGCCTGATGGTGTGTGAAGTTAGTGAGCCAAATGGAGTTGTTCTCCCACAAGAACCACTCGGCTGATCCTTCTTCAATATGCCCTTCACCAACATGCAGTGTTTCCTTGATTGAATTAGCTCTCACACCAATATTTGCGTCTAGAGCCTTTGCAGTGAGGGCTATCTGAAAACGGCTGTGGCGCTGAAGTTGCCTGTGAATGTGGAGTTGGTGGCATGTGAAACCCGCATGTGGAGCATTCGTTTGTGTGGGATGCTCTACCAGGTTCATTCCTAGATAATGCACTCAAAGGGCACTAAGCAAAGAGTGTGAAAACTGAGTTTCCTTGAGAGCTGCTTGGAAGCCTGATGGTGTGTGAAGTTAGTGAGCCAAATGGAGTTGTTCTCCCACAAGAACCACTCGGCTGATCCTTCTTCAATATGCCCTTCACCAACATGCAGTGTTTCCTTGATTGAATTAGCTCTCACACCAATATTTGCGTCTAGAGCCTTTGCATTGAGGGCTATCTGAAAACGGCTGTGGCGCTGAAGTTGCCTGTGAATGTGGAGTTGGTGGCATGTGAAACCCGCATGTGGAGCATTCGTTTGTGTGGGATGCTCTACCAGGTTCATTCCTAGATAATGCACTCAAAGGGCACTAAGCAAAGAGTGTGAAAACTGAGTTTCCTTGAGAGCTGCTTGGAAGCCTGATGGTGTGTGAAGTTAGTGAGCCAAATGGAGTTGTTCTCCCACAAGAACCACTCGGCTGATCCTTCTTCAATATGCCCTTCACCAACATGCAGTGTTTCCTTGATTGAATTAGCTCTCATACCAATATTTGCGTCTAGAGCCTTTGCATTGAGGGCTATCTGAAAACGGCTGTGGCGCTGAAGTTGCCTGTGAATGTGGAGTTGGTGGCATGTGAAACCCGCATGTGGAGCATTCGTTTGTGTGGGATGCTCTACCAGGTTCATTTCAGTCCTAGCCATACAAAGGGCACTAGGCTTAGAGTGTGAAAGCTGAGTTTCCTTGAGAGCTGCTTGGAAGCCTGATGGTGTGTGAAGTTAGTGAGCCAAATGGAGTTGTTCTCCCACAAGAACCACTCAGCTGATCCTTCTTCAACATGCCCTTCACCAACATGCAGTGTTTCCTTGATTGAATTAGCTCTCACACCAATATTTGCGTCTAGAGCCTTTGCATTGAGGGCTATCTGAAAACGGCTGTGGCGCTGAAGTTGCCTGTGAATGTGGAGTTGGTGGCATGTGAAACCCGCAAGTGGAACATTCGTTTGTGTGGGATGCTCTACCAGGTTCATTCCTAGATAATGCACTCAAAGAGCTTTAAACATAGAGTGTGAAAACTGAGTTTCCTTGAGAGCTGCTTGGAAGCCTGATGGTGTGTCAAGTTAGTGAGCCAAATGGAGTTGTTCTCCCACAAGAACCACTCGGCTGATCCTTCTTCAATATGCCCTTCACCAACATGCAGTGTTTCCTTGATTGAATTAGCTCTCACACCAATATTTGCGTCTAGAGCCTTTGCATTGAGGGCTATCTGAAAACGGCTGTGGCGCTGAAGTTGCCTGTGAATGTGGAGTTGGTGGCATGTGAAACCCGCATGTGGAGCATTCGTTTGTGTGGGATGCTCTACCAGGTTCATTCCTAGATAATGCACTCAAAGGGCACTAAGCATAGAGTGTGAAAACTGAGTTTCCTTGAGAGCTGCTTGGAAGCCTGATGGTGTGTGAAGTTAGTGAGCCAAATGGAGTTGTTCTCCCACAAGAACCACTCAGCTGATCCTTCTTCAATATGCCCTTCACCAACATGCAGTGTTTCCTTGATTGAATTAGCTCTCTCACCAATATTTGCGTCTAGAGCCTTTGCATTGAGGGCTATCTGAAAACGGCTGTGGCGCTGAAGTTGCCTGTGAATGTGGAGTTGGTGGCATGTGAAACCCGCATGTGGAGCATTCGTTTGTGTGGGATGCTCTACCAGGTTCATTTCAGTCCTAGCCATACAAAGGGCACTAAGCACAGAGTGTGAAAACTGAGTTTCCTTGAGAGCTGCTTGGAAGCCTGATGGTGTGTGAAGTTAGTGAGCCAAATGGAGTTGTTCTCCCACAAGAACCACTCAGCTGATCCTTCTTCAATATGCCCTTCACCAACATGCAGTGTTTCCTTGATTGAATTAGCTCTCACACCAATATTTGCGTCTAGAGCCTTTGCATTGAGGGCTATCTGAAAATGGCTGTGGCGCTGAAGTTGCCTGTGAATGTGGAGTTGGTGGCATGTGAAACCCGCATGTGGAACATTCGTTTGTGTGGGATGCTCTACCAGGTTCATTCCTAGATAATGCACTCAAAGGGCATTAAACATAGAGTGTGAAAACTGAGTTTCCTTGAGAGCTGCTTGGAAGCCTGATGGTGTGTGAAGTTAGTGAGCCAAATGGAGTTGTTCTCCCACAAGAACCACTCGGCTGATCCTTCTTCAATATGCCCTTCACCAACATGCAGTGTTTCCTTGATTGAATTAGCTCTCACACCAATATTTGCGTCTAGAGCCTTTGCATTGAGGGCTATCTGAAAACGGCTGTGGCGCTGAAGTTGCCTGTGAATGTGGAGTTGGTGGCATGTGAAACCCGCATGTGGAGCATTCGTTTGTGGGGATGCTCTACCAGGTTCATTCCTAGATAATGCACTCAAAGGGCACTAAGCATAGAGTGTGAAAACTGAGTTTCCTTGAGAGCTGCTTGGAAGCCTGATGGTGTGTGAAGTTAGTGAGCCAAATGGAGTTGTCTCCCACAAGAACCACTCGGCTGATCCTTCTTCAATATGCCCTTCACCAACATGCAGTGTTTCCTTGATTGAATTAGCTCTCACACCAATACTTGCGTCTAGAGCCTTTGCATTGAGGGCTATCTGAAAACGGCTGTGGCGCTGAAGTTGCCTGTGAATGTGGAGTTGGTGGCATGTGAAACCCGCATGTGGAGCATTCGTTTGTGTGGTATGCTCTACCAGGTTCATTCCTAGATAATGCACTCAAAGGGCACTAAGCATAGAGTGTGAAAACTGAGTTTCCTTGAGAGCTGCTTGGAAGCCTGATGGTGTGTGAAGTTAGTGAGCCAAATGGAGTTGTTCTCCCACAAGAACCACTCGGCTGATCCTTCTTCAATATGCCCTTCACCAACATGCAGTGTTTCCTTGATTGAATTAGCTCTCACACCAATATTTGCGTCTAGAGCCTTTGCATTGAGGGCTATCTGAAAACGGCTGTGGCGCTGAAGTTGCCTGTGAATGTGGAGTTGGTGGCATGTGAAACCCGCATGTGGAGCATTCGTTTGTGTGGGATGCTCTACCAGGTTCATTCCTAGATAATGCACTCAAAGGGCACTAAGCATAGAGTGTGAAAACTGAGTTTCCTTGAGAGCTGCTTGGAAGCCTGATAGTGTGTGAAGTTAGTGAGCCAAATGGAGTTGTTCTCCCACAAGAACCACTCGGCTGATCCTTCTTCAATATGCCCTTCACCAACATGCAGTGTTTCCTTGATTGAATTAGCTCTCACACCAATATTTGCGTCTAGAGCCTTTGCATTGAGGGCTATCTGAAAACGGCTGTGGCGCTGAAGTTGCCTGTGAATGTGGAGTTGGTGGCATTGAAACCTGCATGTGGAGCATTCGTTTGTGTGGGATGCTCTACCAGGTTCATTCCTAGATAATGCACTCAAAGGGCACTAAGCATAGAGTGTGAAAACTGAGTTTCCTTGAGAGCTGCTTGGAAGCCTGATAGTGTGTGAAGTTAGTGAGCCAAATGGAGTTGTTCTCCCACAAGAACCACTCGGCTGATCCTTCTTCAATATGCCCTTCACCAACATGCAGTGTTTCCTTGATTGAATTAGCTCTCACACCAATATTTGCGTCTAGAGCCTTTGCATTGAGGGCTATCTGAAAACGGCTGTGGCGCTGAAGTTGCCTGTGAATGTGGAGTTGGTGGCATGTGAAACCCGCATGTGGAGCATTCGTTTGTGTGGGATGCTCTACCAGGTTCATTCCTAGATAATGCACTCAAAGGGCACTAAGCATAGAGTGTGAAAACTGAGTTTCCTTGAGAGCTGCTTGGAAGCCTGATGGTGTGTGAAGTTAGTGAGCCAAATGGAGTTGTTCTCCCACAAGAACCACTCGGCTGATCCTTCTTCAATATGCCCTTCACCAACATGCAGTGTTTCCTTGATTGAATTAGCTCTCACACCAATATTTGCGTCTAGAGCCTTTGCATTGAGGGCTATCTGAAAACGGCTGTGGCGCTGAAGTTGCCTGTGAATGTGGAGTTGGTGGCATGTGAAACCCGCATGTGGAGCATTCTTTTGTGTGGGATGCTGACCAAACTTCATTTCATTCCTGGGCACACAAAGAGCACTAAGCATAGAGTGTGAAAACTGAGTTTCCTTGAGAGCTGCTTGGAAGCCTGATGGTGTGTGAAGTTAGTGAGCCAAATGGAGTTGTTCTCCCACAAGAACCACTCGGCTGATCCTTCTTCAATATGCCCTTCACCAACATGCAGTGTTTCCTTGATTGAATTAGCTCTCACACCAATATTTGCGTCTAGAGCCTTTGCATTGAGGGCTATCTGAAAACGGCTGTGGCGCTGAAGTTGCCTGTGAATGTGGAGTTGGTGGCATGTGAAACCCGCATGTGGAGCATTCGTTTGTGTGGGATGCTCTACCAGGTTCATTCCTAGATAATGCACTCAAAGGGCACTAAGCATAGAGTGTGAAAACTGAGTTTCCTTGAGAGCTGCTTGGAAGCCTGATGGTGTGTGAAGTTAGTGAGCCAAATGGAGTTGTTCTCCCACAAGAACCACTCGGCTGATCCTTCTTCAATATGCCCTTCACCAACATGCAGTGTTTCCTTGATTGAATTAGCTCTCACACCAATATTTGCGTCTAGAGCCTTTGCATTGAGGGCTATCTGAAAACGGCTGTGGCGCTGAAGTTGCCTGTGAATGTGGAGTTGGTGGCATGTGAAACCCGCATGTGGAGCATTCGTTTGTGTGGGATGCTCTACCAGGTTCATTCCTAGATAATGCACTCAAAGGGCACTAAGCATAGAGTGTGAAAACTGAGTTTCCTTGAGAGCTGCTTGGAAGCCTGATGGTGTGTGAAGTTAGTGAGCCAAATGGAGTTGTTCTCCCACAAGAACCACTCGGCTGATCCTTCTTCAATATGCCCTTCACCAACATGCAGTGTTTCCTTGATTGAATTAGCTCTCACACCAATATTTGCGTCTAGAGCCTTTGCATTGAGGGCTATCTGAAAACGGCTGTGGCGCTGAAGTTGCCTGTGAATGTGGAGTTGGTGGCATGTGAAACCCGCATGTGAAGCATTCTTTTGTGTGGGATGCTGACCAAACTTCATTTCAGTCCTGGGCACACAAAGAGCACTAAGCATAGAGTGTGAAAACTGAGTTTCCTTGAGAGCTGCTTGGAAGCCTGATGGTGTGTGAAGTTAGTGAGCCAAATGTGGTTGTTCTCCCACAAGAACCACTCGGCTGATCCTTCTTCAATATGCCCTTCACCAACATGCAGTGTTTCCTTGATTGAATTAGCTCTCACACCAATATTTGCGTCTAGAGCCTTTGCATTGAGGGCTATCTGAAAACGGCTGTGGCGCTGAAGTTGCCTGTGAATGTGGAGTTGGTGGCATGTGAAACCCGCATGTGGAGCATTCGTTTGTGTGGGATGCTCTACCAGGTTCATTCCTAGATAATGCACTCAAAGGGCACTAAGCATAGAGTGTGAAAACTGAGTTTCCTTGAGAGCTGCTTGGAAGCCTGATAGTGTGTGAAGTTAGTGAGCCAAATGGAGTTGTTCTCCCACAAGAACCACTCGGCTGATCCTTCTTCAATATGCCCTTCACCAACATGCAGTGTTTCCTTGATTGAATTAGCTCTCACACCAATATTTGCGTCTAGAGCCTTTGCATTGAGGGCTATCTGAAAACGGCTGTGGCGCTGAAGTTGCCTGTGAATGTGGAGTTGGTGGCATGTGAAACCCGCATGTGGAGCATTCGTTTGTGTGGGATGCTCTACCAGGTTCATTCCTAGATAATGCACTCAAAGGGCACTAAGCATAGAGTGTGAAAACTGAGTTTCCTTGAGAGCTGCTTGGAAGCCTGATGGTGTGTGAAGTTAGTGAGCCAAATGGAGTTGTTCTCCCACAAGAACCACTCGGCTGATCCTTCTTCAATATGCCCTTCACCAACATGCAGTGTTTCCTTGATTGAATTAGCTCTCACACCAATATTTGCGTCTAGAGCCTTTGCATTGAGGGCTATCTGAAAACGGCTGTGGCGCTGAATTTGCCTGTGAATGTGGAGTTGGTGGCATGTGAAACCCGCATGTGGAGCATTCGTTTGTGTGGGATGCTGACCAAGTTTCATTTCAGTCCTGGGCACACAAAGAGCACTAAGCATAGAGTGTGAAAACTGAGTTTCCTTGAGAGCTGCTTGGAAGCCTGATAGTGTGTGAAGTTAGTGAGCCAAATGGAGTTGTTCTCCCACAAGAACCACTCGGCTGATCCTTCTTCAATATGCCCTTCACCAACATGCAGTGTTTCCTTGATTGAATTAGCTCTCACACCAATATTTGCGTCTAGAGCCTTTGCATTGAGGGCTATCTGAAAACGGCTGTGGCGCTGAAGTTGCCTGTGAATGTGGAGTTGGTGGCATGTGAAACCCGCATGTGGAGCATTCGTTTGTGTGGGATGCTGACCAAACTTCATTTCATTCCTGGGCACACAAAGAGCACTAAGCATAGAGTGTGAAAACTGAGTTTCCTTGAGAGCTGCTTGGAAGCCTGATGGTGTGTGAAGTTAGTGAGCCAAATGGAGTTGTTCTCCCACAAGAACCACTCGGCTGATCCTTCTTCAATATGCCCTTCACCAACATGCAGTGTTTCCTTGATTGAATTAGCTCTCACACCAATATTTGCGTCTAGAGCCTTTGCATTGAGGGCTATCTGAAAACGGCTGTGGCGCTGAAGTTGCCTGTGAATGTGGAGTTGGTGGCATGTGAAACCCGCATGTGGAGCATTCGTTTGTGTGGGATGCTCTACCAGGTTCATTCCTAGATAATGCACTCAAAGGGCACTAAGCATAGAGTGTGAAAACTGAGTTTCCTTGAGAGCTGCTTGGAAGCCTGATGGTGTGTGAAGTTAGTGAGCCAAATGGAGTTGTTCTCCCACAAGAACCACTCGGCTGATCCTTCTTCAATATGCCCTTCACCAACATGCAGTGTTTCCTTGATTGAATTAGCTCTCACACCAATATTTGCGTCTAGAGCCTTTGCATTGAGGGCTATCTGAAAACGGCTGTGGCGCTGAAGTTGCCTGTGAATGTGGAGTTGGTGGCATGTGAAACCCGCATGTGGAGCATTCGTTTGTGTGGGATGCTCTACCAGGTTCATTCCTAGATAATGCACTCAAAGGGCACTAAGCATAGAGTGTGAAAACTGAGTTTCCTTGAGAGCTGCTTGGAAGCCTGATGGTGTGTGAAGTTAGTGAGCCAAATGGAGTTGTTCTCCCACAAGAACCACTCGGCTGATCCTTCTTCAATATGCCCTTCACCAACATGCAGTGTTTCCTTGATTGAATTAGCTCTCACACCAATATTTGCGTCTAGAGCCTTTGCATTGAGGGCTATCTGAAAACGGCTGTGGCGCTGAAGTTGCCTGTGAATGTGGAGTTGGTGGCATGTGAAACCCGCATGTGGAGCATTCGTTTGTGTGGGATGCTCTACCAGGTTCATTCCTAGATAATGCACTCAAAGGGCACTAAGCATAGAGTGTGAAAACTGAGTTTCCTTGAGAGCTGCTTGGAAGCCTGATGGTGTGTGAAGTTAGTGAGCCAAATGGAGTTGTTCTCCCACAAGAACCACTCGGCTGATCCTTCTTCAATATGCCCTTCACCAACATGCAGTGTTTCCTTGATTGAATTAGCTCTCACACCAATATTTGCGTCTAGAGCCTTTGCATTGAGGGCTATCTGAAAACGGCTGTGGCGCTGAAGTTGCCTGTGAATGTGGAGTTGGTGGCATGTGAAACCCGCATGTGGAGCATTCGTTTGTGTGGGATGCTCTACCAGGTTCATTCCTAGATAATGCACTCAAAGGGCACTAAGCATAGAGTGTGAAAACTGAGTTTCCTTGAGAGCTGCTTGGAAGCCTGATGGTGTGTGAAGTTAGTGAGCCAAATGGAGTTGTTCTCCCACAAGAACCACTCGGCTGATCCTTCTTCAATATGCCCTTCACCAACATGCAGTGTTTCCTTGATTGAATTAGCTCTCACACCAATATTTGCGTCTAGAGCCTTTGCATTGAGGGCTATCTGAAAACGGCTGTGGCGCTGAAGTTGCCTGTGAATGTGGAGTTGGTGGCATGTGAAACCCGCGTGTGAAGCATTCTTTTGTGTGGGATGCTGACCAAACTTCATTTCAGTCCTGGGCACACAAAGAGCACTAAGCATAGAGTGTGAAAACTGAGTTTCCTTGAGAGCTGCTTGGAAGCCTGATGGTGTGTGAAGTTAGTGAGCCAAATGTGGTTGTTCTCCCACAAGAACCACTCGGCTGATCCTTCTTCAATATGCCCTTCACCAACATGCAGTGTTTCCTTGATTGAATTAGCTCTCACACCAATATTTGCGTCTAGAGCCTTTGCATTGAGGGCTATCTGAAAACGGCTGTGGCGCTGAAGTTGCCTGTGAATGTGGAGTTGGTGGCATGTGAAACCCGCATGTGGAGCATTCGTTTGTGTGGGATGCTCTACCAGGTTCATTCCTAGATAATGCACTCAAAGGGCACTAAGCATAGAGTGTGAAAACTGAGTTTCCTTGAGAGCTGCTTGGAAGCCTGATGGTGTGTGAAGTTAGTGAGCCAAATGGAGTTGTTCTTCCACAAGAACCACTCGGCTGATCCTTCTTCAATATGCCCTTCACCAACATGCAGTGTTTCCTTGATTGAATTAGCTCTCACACCAATATTTGCGTCTAGAGCCTTTGCATTGAGGGCTATCTGAAAACGGCTGTGGCGCTGAATTTGCCTGTGAATGTGGAGTTGGTGGCATGTGAAACCCGCATGTGGAGCATTCGTTTGTGTGGGATGCTGACCAAGTTTCATTTCAGTCCTGGGCACACAAAGAGCACTAAGCATAGAGTGTGAAAACTGAGTTTCCTTGAGAGCTGCTTGGAAGCCTGATGGTGTGTGAAGTTAGTGAGCCAAATGGAGTTGTTCTCCCACAAGAACCACTCGGCTGATCCTTCTTCAATATGCCCTTCACCAACATGCAGTGTTTCCTTGATTGAATTAGCTCTCACACCAATATTTGCGTCTAGAGCCTTTGCATTGAGGGCTATCTGAAAACGGCTGTGGCGCTGAAGTTGCCTGTGAATGTGGAGTTGGTGGCATGTGAAACCCGCATGTGGAGCATTCGTTTGTGTGGGATGCTCTACCAGGTTCATTTCAGTCCTAGCCATACAAAGTGCACTAAGCAAAGAGTGTGAAAACTGAGTTTCCTTGAGAGCTGCTTGGAAGCCTGATGGTGTGTGAAGTTAGTGAGCCAAATGGAGTTGTTCTCCCACAAGAACCACTCGGCTGATCCTTCTTCAATATGCCCTTCACCAACATGCAGTGTTTCCTTGATTGAATTAGCTCTCACACCAATATTTGTGTCTAGAGCCTTTGCATTGAGGGCTATCTGAAAACGGCTGTGGCGCTGAAGTTGCCTGTGAATGTGGAGTTGGTGGCATGTGAAACCCGCATGTGGAGCATTCGTTTGTGTGGGATGCTGACCAAGCTTCATTTCAGTCCTGGGCACACAATGATCACTAAGCATAGAGTGTGAAAACTGAGTTTCCTTGAGAGCTGCTTGGAAGCCTGATGGTGTGTGAAGTTAGTGAGCCAAATGGAGTTGTTCTCCCACAAGAACCACTCAGCTGATCCTTCTTCAATATGCCCTTCACCAACATGCAGTGTTTCCTTGATTGAATTAGCTCTCACACCAATATTTGCGTCTAGAGCCTTTGCATTGAGGGCTATCTGAAAACGGCTGTGGCGCTGAAGTTGCCTGTGAATGTGGAGTTGGTGGCATGTGAAACCCGCATGTGGAGCATTCGTTTGTGTGGGATGCTCTACCAGGTTCATTCCTAGATAATGCACTCAAAGGGCACTAAGCATAGAGTGTGAAAACTGAGTTTCCTTGAGAGCTGCTTGGAAGCCTGATGGTGTGTGAAGTTAGTGAGCCAAATGGAGTTGTTCTCCCACAAGAACCACTCGGCTGATCCTTCTTCAATATGCCCTTCACCAACATGCAGTGTTTCCTTGATTGAATTAGCTCTCACACCAATATTTGCGTCTAGAGCCTTTGCATTGAGGGCTATCTGAAAAGGGCTGTGGCGCTGAAGTTGCCTGTGAATGTGGAGTTGGTGGCATGTGAAACCCGCATGTGGAGCATTCGTTTGTGTGGGATGCTCTACCAGGTTCATTCCTAGATAATGCACTCAAAGGGCACTAAGCATAGAGTGTGAAAACTGAGTTTCCTTGAGAGCTGCTTGGAAGCCTGATGGTGTGTGAAGTTAGTGAGCCAAATGGAGTTGTTCTCCCACAAGAACCACTCGGCTGATCCTTCTTCAATATGCCCTTCACCAACATGCAGTGTTTCCTTGATTGAATTAGCTCTCACACCAATATTTGCGTCTAGAGCCTTTGCATTGAGGGCTATCTGAAAACAGCTGTGGCGCTGAAGTTGCCTGTGAATGTGGAGTTGGTGGCATGTGAAACCCGCATGTGGAGCATTCTTTTGTGTGGAATGCTCTACCAGGTTCATTCCTAGATAATGCACTCAAAGGGCACTAAGCATAGAGTGTGAAAACTGAGTTTCCTTGAGAGCTGCTTGGAAGCCTGATGGTGTGTGAAGTTAGTGAGCCAAATGGAGTTGTTCTCCCACAAGAACCACTCGGCTGATCCTTCTTCAATATGCCCTTCTCCAACATGCAGTGTTTCCTTGATTGAATTAGCTCTCACAGCAATATTTGCGTCTAGAGCCTTTGCATTGAGGGCTATCTGAAAACGGCTGTGGCGCTGAAGTTGCCTGTGAATGTGGAGTTGGTGGCATGTGAAACCCGCATGTGGAGCATTCGTTTGTGTGGGATGCTCTACCAGGTTCATTTCAGTCCTAGCCATACAAAGTGCACTAAGCATAGAGTGTGAAAACTGAGTTTCCTTGAGAGCTGCTTGGAAGCCTGATGGTGTGTGAAGTTAGTGAGCCAAATGGAGTTGTTCTCCCACAAGAACCACTCGGCTGATCCTTCTTCAATATGCCCTTCACCAACATGCAGTGTTTCCTTGATTGAATTAGCTCTCACACCAATATTTGTGTCTAGAGCCTTTGCATTGAGGGCTATCTGAAAACGGCTGTGGCGCTGAAGTTGCCTGTGAATGTGGAGTTGGTGGCATGTGAAACCCGCATGTGGAGCATTCGTTTGTGTGGGATGCTGACCAAGCTTCATTTCAGTCCTGGGCACACAATGATCACTAAGCATAGAGTGTGAAAACTGAGTTTCCTTGAGAGCTGCTTGGAAGATTGATGGTGTGTGAAGTTAGTGAGCCAAATGGAGTTGTTCTCCCACAAGAACCACTCAGCTGATCCTTCTTCAATATGCCCTTCACCAACATGCAGTGTTTCCTTGATTGAATTAGCTCTCACACCAATATTTGCGTCTAGAGCCTTTGCATTGAGGGCTATCTGAAAACGGCTGTGGCGCTGAAGTTGCCTGTGAATGTGGAGTTGGTGGCATGTGAAACCCGCATGTGGAGCATTCGTTTGTGTGGGATGCTCTACCAGGTTCATTCCTAGATAATGCACTCAAAGGGCACTAAGCATAGAGTGTGAAAACTGAGTTTCCTTGAGAGCTGCTTGGAAGCCTGATGGTGTGTGAAGTTAGTGAGCCAAATGGAGTTGTTCTCCCACAAGAACCACTCGGCTGATCCTTCTTCAATATGCCCTTCACCAACATGCAGTGTTTCCTTGATTGAATTAGCTCTCACACCAATATTTGCGTCTAGAGCCTTTGCATTGAGGGCTATCTGAAAACGGCTGTGGCGCTGAAGTTGCCTGTGAATGTGGAGTTGGTGGCATGTGAAACCCGCATGTGGAGCATTCGTTTGTGTGGGATGCTCTACCAGGTTCATTCCTAGATAATGCACTCAAAGGGCACTAAGCATAGAGTGTGAAAACTGAGTTTCCTTGAGAGCTGCTTGGAAGCCTGATGGTGTGTGAAGTTAGTGAGCCAAATGGAGTTGTTCTCCCACAAGAACCACTCGGCTGATCCTTCTTCAATATGCCCTTCACCAACATGCAGTGTTTCCTTGATTGAATTAGCTCTCACACCAATATTTGCGTCTAGAGCCTTTGCATTGAGGGCTATCTGAAAACGGCTGTGGCGCTGAAGTTGCCTGTGAATGTGGAGTTGGTGGCATGTGAAACCCGCATGTGAAGCATTCTTTTGTGTGGGATGCTGACCAAACTTCATTTCAGTCCTGGGCACACAAAGAGCACTAAGCATAGAGTGTGAAAACTGAGTTTCCTTGAGAGCTGCTTGGAAGCCTGATGGTGTGTGAAGTTAGTGAGCCAAATGGAGTTGTTCTCCCACAAGAACCACTCGGATGATCCTTCTTCAATATGCCCTTCACCAACATGCAGTGTTTCCTTGATTGAATTAGCTCTCACACCAATATTTGCGTCTAGAGCCTTTGCATTGAGGGCTATCTGAAAACGGCTGTGGCGCTGAAGTTGCCTGTGAATGTGGAGTTGGTGGCATGTGAAACCCGCATGTGGAGCATTCGTTTGTGTGGGATGCTCTACCAGGTTCATTCCTAGATAATGCACTCAAAGGGCACTAAGCATAGAGTGTGAAAACTGAGTTTCCTTGAGAGCTGCTTGGAAGCCTGATGGTGTGTGAAGTTAGTGAGCCAAATGGAGTTGTTCTCCCACAAGAACCACTCGGCTGATCCTTCTTCAATATGCCCTTCACCAACATGCAGTGTTTCCTTGATTGAATTAGCTCTCACACCAATATTTGCGTCTAGAGCCTTTGCATTGAGGGCTATCTGAAAACGCCTGTGGCGCTGAAGTTGCCTGTGAATGTGGAGTTGGTGGCATGTGAAACCCGCATGTGGAGCATTCGTTTGTGTGGGATGCTGACTAAGCTTCATGTCAGTCCTGGGCACACAAAGAGCACTAAGCATAGAGTGTGAAAACTGAGTTTCCTTGAGAGCTGCTTGGATTCCTGATGGTGTGTGAAGTTAGTGAGCCAAATGGAGTTGTTCTCCCACAAGAACCACTCGGCTGATCCTTCTTCAATATGCCCTTCACCAACATGCAGTGTTTCCTTGATTGAATTAGCTCTCACACCAATATTTGCGTCTAGAGCCTTTGCATTGAGGGCTATCTGAAAACGGCTGTGGCGCTGAAGTTGCCTGTGAATGTGGAGTTGGTGGCATGTGAAACCCGCATGTGGAGCATTCGTTTGTGTGGGATGCTCTACCAGGTTCATTCCTAGATAATGCACTCAAAGGGCACTAAGCATAGAGTGTGAAAACTGAGTTTCCTTGAGAGCTGCTTGGAAGCCTGATGGTGTGTGAAGTTAGTGAGCCAAATGGAGTTGTTCTCCCACAAGAACCACTCGGCTGATCCTTCTTCAATATGCCCTTCACCAACATGCAGTGTTTCCTTGATTGAATTAGCTCTCACACCAATATTTGCGTCTAGAGCCTTTGCATTGAGGACTATCTGAAAAGGGCTGTGGCGCTGAAGTTGCCTGTGAATGTGGAGTTGGTGGCATGTGAAACCCGCATGTGGAGCATTCGTTTGTGTGGGATGCTCTACCAGGTTCATTCCTAGATAATGCACTCAAAGGGCACTAAGCATAGAGTGTGAAAACTGAGTTTTCCTTGAGAGCTGCTTGAAGCCTGATGGTGTGTGAAGTTAGTGAGCCAAATGGAGTTGTTCTCCCACAAGAACCACTCGGCTGATCCTTCTTCAATATGCCCTTCACCAACATGCAGTGTTTCCTTGATTGAATTAGCTCTCACACCAATATTTGCGTCTAGAGCCTTTGCATTGAGGGCTATCTGAAAACGGCTGTGGCGCTGAAGTTGCCTGTGATGTGGAGTTGGTGGCATGTGAAACCCGCATGTGGAGCATTCTTTTGTGTGGGATGCTCTACCAGGTTCATTCCTAGATAATGCACTCAAAGGGCACTAAGCATAGAGTGTGAAAACTGAGTTTCCTTGAGAGCTGCTTGGAAGCCTGATGGTGTGTGAAGTTAGTGAGCCAAATGGAGTTGTTCTCCCACAAGAACCACTCGGCTGATCCTTCTTCAATATGCCCTTCTCCAACATGCAGTGTTTCCTTGATTGAATTAGCTCTCACAGCAATATTTGCGTCTAGAGCCTTTGCATTGAGGGCTATCTGAAAACGGCTGTGGCGCTGAAGTTTGCCCTGTGAATGTGGAGTTGGTGGCATGTGAAACCCGCATGTGGAGCATTCGTTTGTGTGGGATGCTCTACCAGGTTCATTTCAGTCCTAGCCATACAAAGTGCACTAAGCAAAGAGTGTGAAAACTGAGTTTCCTTGAGAGCTGCTTGGAAGCCTGATGGTGTGTGAAGTTAGTGAGCCAAATGGAGTTGTTCTCCCACAAGAACCACTCGGCTGATCCTTCTTCAATATGCCCTTCACCAACATGCAGTGTTTCCTGATTGAATTAGCTCTCACACCAATATTTGTGTCTAGAGCCTTTGCATTGAGGGCTATCTGAAAACGGCTGTGGCGCTGAAGTTGCCTGTGAATGTGGAGTTGGTGGCATGTGAAACCCGCATGTGGAGCATTCGTTTGTGTGGGATGCTGGACCAAGCTTCATTTCAGTCCTGGGCACACAATGATCACTAAGCATAGAGTGTGAAAACTGAGTTTCCTTGAGAGCTGCTTGGAAGCCTGATGGTGTGTGAAGTTAGTGAGCCAAATGGAGTTGTTCTCCCACAAGAACCACTCAGCTGATCCTTCTTCAATATGCCCTTCACCAACATGCAGTGTTTCCTTGATTGAATTAGCTCTCACACCAATATTTGCGTCTAGAGCCTTTGCATTGAGGGCTATCTGAAAACGGCTGTGGCGCTGAAGTTGCCTGTGAATGTGGAGTTGGTGGCATGTGAAACCCGCATGTGGAGCATTCGTTTGTGTGGGATGCTCTACCAGGTTCATTCCTAGATAATGCACTCAAAGGGCACTAAGCATAGAGTGTGAAAACTGAGTTTCCTTGAGAGCTGCTTGGAAGCCTGATGGTGTGTGAAGTTAGTGAGCCAAATGGAGTTGTTCTCCCACAAGAACCACTCGGCTGATCCTTCTTCAATATGCCCTTCACCAACAGGCACTGTTTCCTTGATTGAATTAGCTCTCACACCAATATTTGCGTCTAGAGGCCTTTGCATTGAGGGCTATCTGGGAAAAAGGGCTGTGGCGCTGAAGTTGCCTGTGAATGTGGAGTTGGTGGCATGTGAAACCCGCATGTGGAGCATTCGTTTGTGTGGGATGCTCTACCAGGTTCATTCCTAGATAATGCACTCAAAGGGCACTAAGCATAGAGTGTGAAAACTGAGTTTCCTTGAGAGCTGCTTGGAAGCCTGATGGTGTGTGAAGTTAGTGAGCCAAATGGAGTTGTTCTCCCACAAGAACCACTCGGCTGATCCTTCTTCAATATGCCCTTCACCAACATGCAGTGTTTCCTTGATTGAATTAGCTCTCACACCAATATTTGCGTCTAGAGCCTTTTGCATTGAGGGCTATCTGAAAACGGCTGTGGCGCTGAAGTTTGCCTGTGAATGTGGAGTTGGTGGCATGTGAAACCCGCATGTGAAGCATTCTTTTGTGTGGGATGCTGACCAAACTTCATTTCAGTCCTGGGCACACAAAGAGCACTAAGCATAGAGTGTGAAAACTGAGTTTCCTTGAGAGCTGCTTGGAAGCCTGATGGTGTGTGAAGTTAGTGAGCCAAATGGAGTTGTTCTCCCACAAGAACCACTCGGATGATCCTTCTTTCAATATGCCCTTCACCAACATGCAGTGTTTCCTTGATTGAATTAGCTCTCACACCAATATTTGCGTCTAGAGCCTTTGCATTGAGGGCTATCTGAAACGGCTGTGGCGCTGAAGTTGCCTGTGAATGTGGAGTTGGTGGCATGTGAAACCCGCATGTGGAGCATTCGTTTGTGTGGGATGCTCTACCAGGTTCATTCCTAGATAATGCACTCAAAGGGCACTAAGCATAGAGTGTGAAAACTGAGTTTCCTTGAGAGCTGCTTGGAAGCCTGATGGTGTGTGAAGTTAGTGAGCCAAATGGAGTTGTTCTCCCACAAGAACCACTCGGCTGATCCTTCTTCAATATGCCCTTCACCAACATGCAGTGTTTCCTTGATTGAATTAGCTCTCACACCAATATTTGCGTCTAGAGCCTTTGCATTGAGGGCTATCTGAAAACGCCTGTGGCGCTGAAGTTGCCTGTGAATGTGGAGTTGGTGGCATGTGAAACCCGCATGTGGAGCATTCGTTTGTGTGGGATGCTGACTAAGCTTCATGTCAGTCCTGGGCACACAAAGAGCACTAAGCATAGAGTGTGAAAACTGAGTTTCCTTGAGAGCTGCTTGGATTCCTGATGGTGTGTGAAGTTAGTGAGCCAAATGGAGTTGTTCTCCCACAAGAACCACTCGGCTTGATCCTTCTTCAATATGCCCCTTTCACCAACATGCAGTGTTTCCTTGATTGAATTAGCTCTCACCACCAATATTTGCGTCTAGAGCCTTTGCATTGAGGGCTATCTGAAAACGGCTGTGGCGCTGAAGTTGCCTGTGAATGTGGAGTTGGTGGCATGTGAAACCCGCATGTGGAGCATTCGTTTGTGTGGGATGCTCTACCAGGTTCATTTCAGTCCTAGCCATACAAAGTGCACTAAGCAAAGAGTGTGAAAACTGAGTTTCCTTGAGAGCTGCTTGGAAGCCTGATGGTGTGTGAAGTTAGTGAGCCAAATGGAGTTGTTCTCCACAAGAACCACTCGGCTGATCCTTCTTCAATATGCCCTTCACCAACATGCAGGGTTTCCTTGATTGAATTAGCTCTCACACCAATATTTGCGTCTAGAGCCTTTGCATTGAGGGCTATCTGAAAACGGCTGTGGCGCTGAAGTTGCCTGTGAATGTGGAGTTGGTGGCATGTGAAACCCGCATGTGGAGCATTCGTTTGTGTGGGATGCTGACCAAGCTTCATTTCAGTCCTGGGCACACAATGATCACTAAGCATAGAGTGTGAAAACTGAGTTTCCTTGAGAGCTGCTTGGAAGCCTGATGGTAGTGTGAAGTTAGTGAGCCAAATGGAGTTGTTCTCCCACAAGAACCACTCAGCTGATCCTTCTTCAATATGCCCTTCACCAACATGCAGTGTTTCCTTGATTGAATTAGCTCTCACACCAATATTTGCGTCTAGAGCCTTTGCATTGAGGGCTATCTGAAAACGGCTGTGGCGCTGAAGTTGCCTGTGAATGTGGAGTTGGTGGCATGTGAAACCCGCATGTGGAGCATTCGTTTGTGTGGGATGCTCTACCAGGTTCATTCCTAGATAATGCACTCAAAGGGCACTAAGCATAGAGTGTGAAAACTGAGTTTCCTTGAGAGCTGCTTGGAAGCCTGATGGTGTGTGAAGTTAGTGAGCCAAATGGAGTTGTTCTCCCACAAGAACCACTCGGCTGATCCTTCTTCAATATGCCCCTTCACCAACATGCAGTGTTTCCTTGATTGAATTAGCTCTCACACCAATATTTGCGTCTAGAGCCTTTGCATTGAGGGCTATCTGAAAACGGCTGTGGCGCTGAAGTTGCCTGTGAATGTGGAGTTGGTGGCATGTGAAACCCGCATGTGAAGCATTCGTTTGTGTGGGATGCTGACCAAGTTTCATTTCAGTCCTGGGCACACAAAGAGCACTAAGCATAGAGTGTGAAAACTGAGTTTCCTTGAGAGCTGCTTGGAAGCCTGATGGTGTGTGAAGTTAGTGAGCCAAATGGAGTTGTTCTCCCACAAGAACCACTCGGCTGATCCTTCTTCAATATGCCCTTCACCAACATGCAGTGTTTCCTTGATTGAATTAGCTCTCACACCAATATTTGCGTCTAGAGCCTTTGCATTGAGGGCTATCTGAAAACGGCTGTGGCGCTGAAGTTGCCTGTGAATGTGGAGTTGGTGGCATGTGAAACCCGCATGTGGAGCATTCGTTTGTGTGGGATGCTCTGCCAGGTTCATTTCAGTCCTAGCCATACAAAGGGCACTAAGCATAGAGTGTGAAAACTGGAGTTTCCTTGAGAGCTGCTTGGAAGCCTGATGGTGTGTGAAGTTAGTGAGCCAAATGGAGTTGTTCTCCCACAAGAACCACTCGGCTGATCCTTCTTCAATATGCCCTTCACCAACATGCAGTGTTTCCTTGATTGAATTAGCTCTCACACCAATATCTGCGTCTAGAGCCTTTGCATTGAGGGCTATCTGAAAACGGCTGTGGCGCTGAAGTTGCCTGTGAATGTGGAGTTGGTGGCATGTGAAACCCGCATGTGGAGCATTCGTTTGTGTGGGATGCTCTACCAGGTTCATTCCTAGATAATGCACTCAAATGGCACTAAGCATAGAGTGTGAAAACTGAGTTTCCTTGAGAGCTGCTTGGAAGCCTGATGGTGTGAGAAGTTAGTGAGCCAAATGGAGTTGTTCTCCCACAAGAACCACTCGGCTGATCCTTCTTCAATATGCCCTTCACCAACATGCAGTGTTTCCTTGATTGAATTAGCTCTCACACCAATATTTGCGTCTAGAGCCTTTGCATTGAGGGCTATCTGAAAACGGCTGTGGCGCTGAAGTTGCCTGTGAATGTGGAGTTGGTGGCATGTGAAACCCGCATGTGGAGCATTCGTTTGTGTGGGATGCTCTACCAGGTTCATTCCTAGATAATGCACTCAAAGGGCACTAAGCATAGAGTGTGAAAACTGAGTTTCCTTGAGAGCTGCTTGGAAGCCTGATGGTGTGTGAAGTTAGTGAGCCAAATGGAGTTGTTCTCCCACAAGAACCACTCGGCTGATCCTTCTTCAATATGCCCTTCACCAAACATGCAGTGTTTCCTTGATTGAATTAGCTCTCACACCAATATTTGCGTCTAGAGCCTTTGCATTGAGGGCTATCTGAAAACGGCTGTGGCGCTGAAGTTGCCTGTGAATGTGGAGTTGGTGGCATGTGAAACCCGCATGTGGAGCATTCGTTTGTGTGGGATGCTCTACCAGGTTCATTCCTAGATAATGCACTCAAAGGGCACTAAGCATAGAGTGTGAAAACTGAGTTTCCTTGAGAGCTGCTTGGAAGCCTGATGGTGTGTGAAGTTAGTGAGCCAAAATGAGTTGTTCTCCCACAAGAACCACTCGGCTGATCCTTCTTCAATATGCCCTTCACCAACATGCAGTGTTTCCTTGATTGAATTAGCTCTCACACCAATATTTGCGTCTAGAGCCTTTGCATTGAGGGCTATCTGAAAACGGATGTGGCGCTGAAGTTGCCTGTGAATGTGGAGTTGGTGGCATGTGAAACCCGCATGTGGAGCATTCATTTGTATGGGATGCTCTACCAGGTTGATTTCAGTCCTAGCCATACAAAGGGCACTCAGCATAGAGTGTGAAAACTGAGTTTACGTGAGAGCTGCTTGGAAGCCTGATGGTGTGTGTGAAGTTAGTGAGCCAAATGGAGTTGTTCTCCCACAAGAACCACTCGGCTGATCCTTCTTCAATATGCCCTTCACCAACATGCAGTATTTCCTTGATTGAATTAGCTCTCACATCAATATTTGCGTCTAGAGCCTTTGCATTGAGGGCTATCTGAAAACGGCTGTGGCGCTGAAGTTGCCTGTGAATGTGGAGTTGGTGGCATGTGAAACCCGCATGTGGAGCATTCGTTTGTGTGGGATGCTCTACCAGGTTCATTCCTAGATAATGCACTCAAAGGGCACTAAGCATAGAGTGTGAAAACTGAGTTTCCTTGAGAGCTGCTTGGAAGCCTGATGGTGTGTGAAGTTAGTGAGCCAAATGGAGTTGTTCTCCCACAAGAACCACTCGGCTGATCCTTCTTCAATATGCCCTTCACCAACATGCAGTGTTTCCTTGATTGAATTAGCTCTCACACAGAGTTGGTGGCATGTGAAACCCGCATGTGGAGCATTCGTTTGTGTGGGATGCTCTACCAGGTTCATTCCTAGATAATGCACTCAAAGGGCACTAAGCATAAAGTGTGAAAACTGAGTTTCCTTGAGAGCTGCTTGGAAGCCTGATGGTGTGTGAAGTTAGTGAGCCAAATGGAGTTGTTCTCCCACAAGAACCACTCAGCTGATCCTTCTTCAACATGCCCTTCACCAACATGCAGTGTTTCCTTGATTGAATTAGCTCTCACACCAATATTTGCGTCTAGAGCCTTTGCATTGAGGGCTATCTGAAAACGGCTGTGGCGCTGAAGTTGCCTGTGAATGTGGAGTTGGTGGCATGTGAAACCCGCATGTAAAACATTCGTTTGTGTGGGATGCTCTACCAGATTCATTCCTAGATAATGCACTCAAAGGGCATTAAACATAGAGTGTGAAAACTGAGTTTCCTTGAGAGCTGCTTGGAAGCCTGATGGTGTGTGAAGTTAGTGAGCCAAATGGAGTTGTTCTCCCACAAGAACCACTCAGCTGATCCTTCTTCAATATGCCCTTCACCAACATGCAGTGTTTCCTTGATTGAATTAGCTCTCACACCAATATTTGCGTCTAGAGCCTTTGCTTTGAGGGATATCTGAAAACGGCTGTGGCGCTGAAGTTGCCTGTGAATGTGGAGTTGGTGGCATGTGAAACCCGCATGTGGAGCATTCGTTTGTGTGGGATGCTCTACCAGGTTCATTCCTAGAAAATGCACTGAAAGGGCACTAAGCATAGAGTGTGAAAACTGAGTTTCCTTGAGAGCTGCTTGGAAGCCTGATGGTGTGTGAAGTTAGTGAGCCAAATGGAGTTGTTCTCCCACAAGAACCACTCAGCTGATCCTTCTTCAATATGCCCTTCACCAACATGCAGTGTTTCCTTGATTGAATTAGCTCTCACACCAATATTTGCGTCTAGAGCCTTTGCATTGAGGGCTATCTGAAAACGGCTGTGGCGCTGAAGTTGCCTGTGAATGTGGAGTTGGTGGCATGTGAAACCCGCATGTGGAGCATTCATTTGTGTGGGATGCTCTACCAGGTTCATTTCAGACCTAGCCATACAAAGGGCACTAAGCATAGAGTGTGAAAACTGAGTTTCCTTGAGAGCTGCTTGGAAGCCTGATGGTGTGTGAAGTTAGTGAGCCAAATGGAGTTGTTCTCCCACAAGAACCACTCGGCTGATCCTTCTTCAATATGCCCTTCACCAACATGCAGTGTTTCCTTGATTGAATTAGCTCTCACACCAATATTTGCGTCTAGAGCCTTTGCATTGAGGGCTATCTGAAAAAGGCTGTGGCGCTGAAGTTGCCTGTGAATGTGGAGTTGGTGGCATGTGAAACCCGCATGTGGAGCATTCGTTTGTGTGGGATGCTCTACCAGGTTCATTCCTAGATAATGCACTCAAAGGGCACTAAGCATAGAGTGTGAAAACTGAGTTTCCTTGAGAGCTGCTTGGAAGCCTGATGGTGTGTGAAGTTAGTAGCCAAAATGAGTTGTTCTCCCACAAGAACCACTCGGCTGATCCTTCTTCAATATGCCCTTCACCAACATGCAGTGTTTCCTTGATTGAATTAGCTCTCACACCAATATTTGCGTCTAGAGCCTTTGCATTGAGGGCTATCTGAAAACGGCTGTGGCGCTGAAGTTGCCTGTGAATGTGGAGTTGGTGGCATGTGAAACCCGCATGTGGAGCATTCGTTTGTGTGGGATGCTCTACCAGGTTCATTTCAGTCCTAGCCATACAAAGGGCACTAAGCATAGAGTGTGAAAACTGAGTTTCCTTGAGAGCTGCTTGGAAGCCTGATGGTGTGTGAAGTTAGTGAGCCAAATGGAGTTGTTCTCCCACAAGAACCACTCGGCTGATCCTTCTTGAATATGCCCTTCACCAACATGCAGTGTTTCCTTGATTGAATTAGCTCTCACACCAATATTTGCGTCTAGAGCCTTTGCATTGAGGGCTATCTGAAAACGGCTGTGGCGCTGAAGTTGCCTGTGAATGTGGAGTTGGTGGCATGTGAAACCCGCTTGTGGAGCATTCGTTTGTGTGGGATGCTCTACCAGGTTCATTCCTAGATAATGCACTCAAAGGGCACTAAGCATAGAGTGTGAAAACTGAGTTTCCTTGAAAGCTGCTTGGAAGCCTGATAGTGTGTGAAGTTAGTGAGCCAAATGGAGTTGTTCTCCCACAAGAACCACTCGGCTGATCCTTCTTCAATATGCCCTTCACCAACATGCAGTGTTTCCTGGACTGAATTAGCTCTCACACAGAGTTGGTGGCATGTGAAACCCGCATGTGGAGCATTCGTTTGTGTGGGATGCTCTACCAGGTTCATTCCTAGATAATGCACTCAAAGGGCACTAAGCATAGAGTGTGAAAACCGAGTTTCCTTAAGAGCTGCTTGGAAGCCTGATGGTGTGTGAAGTTAGTGAGCCAAATGGAGTTGTTCTCCCACAAGAACCACTCGGCTGATCCTTCTTCAATATGCCCTTCACCAACATGCAGTGTTTCCTTGATTGAATTAGCTCTCACACCAATATTTGCGTCTAGAGCCTTTGCATTGAGGGCTATCTGAAAACGGCTGTGGCGCTGAAGTTGCCTGTGAATGTGGAGTTGGTGGCATGTGAAACCCGCATGTGAAGCATTCGTTTGTGTGGGATGCTGACCAAGTTTCATTTCAGTCCTGGGCACACAAAGAGCACTAAGCATAGAGTGTGAAAACTGAGTTTCCTTGAGAGCTGCTTGGATTCCTGATGGTGTGTGAAGTTAGTGAGCCAAATGGAGTTGTTCTCCCACAAGAACCACTCGGCTGATCCTTCTTCAATATGCCCTTCACCAACATGCAGTGTTTCCTTGATTGAATTAGCTCTCACACCAATATTTGCGTCTAGAGCCTTTGCATTGAGGGCTATCTGAAAACGGCTGTGGCGCTAAAGTTGCCTGTGAATGTGGAGTTGGTGGCATGTGAAACCCGCATGTGGAGCATTCGTTTGTGTGGGATGCTCTGCCAGGTTCATTTCAGTCCTAGCCATACAAAGGGCACTAAGCATAGAGTGTGAAAACTGAGTTTCCTTGAGAGCTGCTTGGAAGCCTGATGGTGTGTGAAGTTAGTGAGCCAAATGGAGTTGTTCTCCCACAAGAACCACTCGGCTGATCCTTCTTCAATATGCCCTTCACCAACATGCAGTGTTTCCTTGATTGAATTAGCTCTCACACCAATATCTGCGTCTAGAGCCTTTGCATTGAGGGCTATCTGAAAACGGCTGTGGCGCTGAAGTTGCCTGTGAATGTGGAGTTGGTGGCATGTGAAACCCGCATGTGGAGCATTCGTTTGTGTGGGATGCTCTACCAGGTTCATTCCTAGATAATGCACTCAAAGGGCACTAAGCATAGAGTGTGAAAACTGAGTTTCCTTGAGAGCTGCTTGGAAGCCTGATGGTGTGTGAAGTTAGTGAGCCAAATGGAGTTGTTCTCCCACAAGAACCACTCGGCTGATCCTTCTTCAATATGCCCTTCACCAACATGCAGTGTTTCCTTGATTGAATTAGCTCTCACACCAATATTTGCGTCTAGAGCCTTTGCATTGAGGGCTATCTGAAAACGGATGTGGCGCTGAAGTTGCCTGTGAATGTGGAGTTGGTGGCATGTGAAACCCGCATGTGGAGCATTCGTTTGTGTGGGATGCTCTACCAGGTTCATTTCAGTCCTAGCCATACAAAGGGCACTAAGCATAGAGTGTGAAAACTGAGTTTCCTTGAGAGCTGCTTGGAAGCCTGATGGTGTGTGAAGTTAGTGAGCCAAATGGAGTTGTTCTCCCACAAGAACCACTCGGCTGATCCTTCTTCAATATGCCCTTCACCAACATGCAGTATTTCCTTGATTGAATTAGCTCTCACACCAATATTTGCGTCTAGAGCCTTTGCATTGAGGGCTATCTGAAAACGGCTGTGGCGCTGAAGTTGCCTGTGAATGTGGAGTTGGTGGCATGTGAAACCCGCATGTGGAGCATTCGTTTGTGTGGGATGCTGACCAAGCTTCATTTCAGTCCTGGGCACACAAAGATCACTAAGCATAGAGTGTGAAAACTGAGTTTCCTTGAGAGCTGCTTGGAAGCCTGATGGTGTGTGAAGTTAGTGAGCCAAATGGAGTTGTTCTCCCACAAGAACCACTCAACTGATCCTTCTTCAATATGCCCTTCACCAACATGCAGTGTTTCCTTGATTGAATTAGCTCTCACACCAATATTTGCATCTACAGCCTTTGCATTGAGGGCTATCTGAAAACGGCTGTGGCGCTGAAGTTGCCTGTGAATGTGGAGTTGGTGGCATGTGAAACCCGCATGTGGAGCATTCGTTTGTGTGGGATGCTCTACCAGGTTCATTCCTAGATAATGCACTCAAAGAGCTTTAAACATAGAGTGTGAAAACTGAGTTTCCTTGAGAGCTGCTTGGAAGCCTGATGGTGTGTGAAGTTAGTGAGCCAAATGGAGTTGTTCTCCCACAAGAACCACTCGGCTGATCCTTCTTCAATATGCCCTTCACCAACATGCAGTGTTTCCTTGATTGAATTAGCTCTCACACCAATATTTGCGTCTAGAGCCTTTGCATTGAGGGCTATCTGAAAACGGCTGTGGCGCTGAAGTTGCCTGTGAATGTGGAGTTGGTGGCATGTGAAACCCGCATGTGGAGCATTCGTTTGTGTGGGATGCTCTACCAGGTTCATTCCTAGATAATGCACTCAAATGGCACTAAGCATAGAGTGTGAAAACTGAGTTTCCTTGAGAGCTGCTTGGAAGCCTGATGGTGTGTGAAGTTAGTGAGCCAAATGGAGTTGTTCTCCCACAAGAACCACTCAGCTGATCCTCCTTCAATATGCCCTTCACCAACATGCAGTGTTTCCTTGATTGAATTAGCTCTCACACCAATATTTGCGTCTAGAGCCTTTGCATTGAGGGCTATCTGAAAACGGCTGTGGCGCTGAAGTTGCCTGTGAATGTGGAGTTGGTGGCATGTGAAACCCGCATGTGGAGCATTCGTTTGTGTGGGATGCTTACCAAGCTTCATGTCAGTCCTGGGCACACAAAGAGCACTAAGCATAGAGTGTGAAAACTGAGTTTCCTTGAGAGCTGCTTGGAAGCCTGATGGTGTGTGAAGTTAGTGAGCCAAATGGAGTTGTTCTCCCACAAGAACCACTCGGCTGATCCTTCTTCAATATGCCCTTCACCAACATGCAGTGTTTCCTTGATTGAATTAGCTCTCACACCAATATTTGCGTCTAGAGCCTTTGCATTGAGGGCTATCTGAAAACGGCTGTGGCGCTGAAGTTGCCTGTGAATGTGGAGTTGGTGGCATGTGAAACCCGCATGTGGAGCATTCGTTTGTGTGGGATGCTCTACCAGGTTCATTCCTAGATAATGCACTCAAAGGGCACTAAGCATAGAGTGTGAAAACTGAGTTTCCTTGAGAGCTGCTTGGAAGCCTGATGGTGTGTGAAGTTAGTGAGCCAAAATGAGTTGTTCTCCCACAAGAACCACTCGGCTGATCCTTCTTCAATATGCCCTTCACCAACATGCAGTGTTTCCTTGATTGAATTAGCTCTCACACCAATATTTGCGTCTAGAGCCTTTGCATTGAGGGCTATCTGAAAACGGCTGTGGCGCTGAAGTTGCCTGTGAATGTGGAGTTGGTGGCATGTGAAACCCGCATGTGGAGCATTCGTTTGTATGGGATGCTCTACCAGGTTCATTTCATTCCTAGCCATACAAAGGGCACTAAGCATAGAGTGTGAAAACTGAGTTTCCTTGAGAGCTGCTTGGAAGCCTGATGGTGTGTGAAGTTAGTGAGCCAAATGGAGTTGTTCTCCCCCAAGAACCACTCGGCTGATCCTTCTTCAATATGCCCTTCACCTTTATGCAGTATTTCCTTGATTGAATTAGCTCTCACACCAATATTTGCGTCTAGAGCCTTTGCATTGAGGGCTATCTGAAAACGGCTGTGGCGCTGAAGTTGCCTGTGAATGTGGAGTTGGTGGCATGTGAAACCCGCATGTGGAGCATTCGTTTGTGTGGGATGCTCTACCAGGTTCATTCCTAGAAAATGCACTCAAAGGGCACTAAGCATAGAGTGTGAAAACTGAGTTTCCTTGAGAGCTGCTTGGAAGCCTGATGGTGTGTGAAGTTAGTGAGCCAAATGGAGTTGTTCTCCCACAAGAACCACTCGGCTGATCCTTCTTCAATATGCCCTTCACCAACATGCAGTGTTTCCTTGATTGAATTAGCTCTCACACAGAGTTGGTGGCATGTGAAACCCGCATGTGGAGCATTCGTTTGTGTGGGATGCTCTACCAGGTTCATTCCTAGATAATGCACTCAAAGGGCACTAAGCATAAAGTGTAAAAACTGAGTTTCCTTGAGAGCTGCTTGGAAGCCTGATGGTGTGTGAAGTTAGTGAGCCAAATGGAGTTGTTCTCCCACAAGAACCACTCGGCTGATCCTTCTTCAACATGCCCTTCACCAACATGCAGTGTTTCCTTGATTGAATTAGCTCTCACACCAATATTTGCGTCTAGAGCCTTTGCATTGAGGGCTATCTGAAAACGGCTGTGGCGCGGAAGTTGCCTGTGAATGTGGAGTTGGTGGCATGTGAAACCCGCATGTGGAGCATTCGTTTGTGTGGGATGCTCTACCAGGTTCATTCCTAGAAAATGCCCTGAAAGGGCACTAAGCATAGAGTGTGAAAACTGAGTTTCCTTGAGAGCTGCTTGGAAGCCTGATGGTGTGTGAAGTTAGTGAGCCAAATGGAGTTGTTCTCCCACAAGAACCACTCGGCTGATCCTTCTTCAATATGCCCTTCACCAACATGCAGTGTTTCCTTGATTGAATTAGCTCTCACACCAATATTTGCGTCTAGAGCCTTTGCATTGAGGGCTATCCGAAAACGGCTGTGGCACTGAAGTTGCCTGTGAATGTGGAGTTGGTGGCATGTGAAACCCGCATGTGGAGCATTCATTTGTGTGGGATGCTCTACCAGGTTCATTTCAGACCTAGCCATACAAAGGGCACTAAGCATAGAGTGTGAAAACTGAGTTTCCTTGAGAGCTGCTTGGAAGCCTGATGGTGTGTGAAGTTAGTGAGCCAAATGGAGTTGTTCTCCCACAAGAACCACTCGGCTGATCCTTCTTCAATATGCCCTTCACCAACATGCAGTGTTTCCTTGATTGAATTAGCTCTCACACCAATATTTGCGTCTAGAGCCTTTGCATTGAGGGCTATCTGAAAACGGATGTGGCGCTGAAGTTGCCTGTGAATGTGGAGTTGGTGGCATGTGAAACCCGCATGTGGAGCATTCGTTTGTGTGGGATGCTCTACCAGGTTCATTTCAGTCCTAGCCATACAAAGGGCACTAAGCATAGAGTGTGAAAACTGAGTTTCCTTGAGAGCTGCTTGGAAGCCTGATGGTGTGTGAAGTTAGTGAGCCAAATGGAGTTGTTCTCCCACAAGAACCACTCGGCTGATCCTTCTTCAATATGCCCTTCACCAACATGCAGTGTTTCCTTGATTGAATTAGCTCTCACACCAATATTTGCGTCTAGAGCCTTTGCATTGAGGGCTATCTGAAAACGGCTGTGGCGCTGAAGTTGCCTGTGAATGTGGAGTTGGTGGCATGTGAAACCCGCATGTGGAGCATTCGTTTGTGTGGGATGCTCTACCAGGTTCATTCCTAGATAATGCACTCAAAGGGCACTAAGCATAGAGTGTGAAAACTGAGTTTCCTTGAGAGCTGCTTGGAAGCCTGATGGTGTGTGAAGTTAGTGAGCCAAATGGAGTTGTTCTCCCACAAGAACCACTCGGCTGATCCTTCTTCAATATGCCCTTCACCAACATGCAGTGTTTCCTGGACTGAATCAGCTCTCACACCAATATTTGCGTCTAGTGCCGTTGCATTGAGGGCTATCTGAAAACGGCTGTGGCGCTGAAGTTGCCTGTGAATGTGGAGTTGGTGGCATGTGAAACCCGCATGTGGAGCATTCGTTTGTGTGGGATGCTCTACCAGGTTCATTCCTAGATAATGCACTCAAAGGGCACTAAGCATAGAGTGTGAAAACTGAGTTTCCTTGAGAGCTGCTTGGAAGCCTGATGGTGTGTGAAGTTAGTGAGCCAAATGGAGTTGTTCTCCGACAAGAACCACTCGGCTGATCCTTCTTCAATATGCCCTTCACCAACATGCAGTGTTTCCTTGATTGAATTAGCTCTCACACAGAGTTGGTGGCATGTGAAACCCGCATGTGGAGCATTCGTTTGTGTGGGATGCTCTACCAGGTTCATTCCTAGATAATGCACTCAAAGGGCACTAAGCATAGAGTGTGAAAACCGAGTTTCCTTAAGAGCTGCTTGGAAGCCTGATGGTGTGTGAAGTTAGTGAGCCAAATGGAGTTGTTTTCCCACAAGAACCACTCGGCTGATCCTTCTTCAATATGCCCTTCACCAACATGCAGTGTTTCCTTGATTGAATTGGCTCTCACACCAATATTTGCGTCTAGAGCCTTTGCATTGAGGGCTATCTGAAAACGGCTGTGGCGCTGAAGTTGCCTGTGAATGTGGAGTTGGTGGCATGTGAAACCCGCATGTGGAGCATTCGTTTGTGTGGGATGCTCTACCAGGTTCATTTCAGTCCTAGCCATACAAAGGGCACTAAGCTTAGAGTGTGAAAACTGAGTTTCCTTGAGAGCTGCTTGGAAGCCTGATGGTGTGTGAAGTTAGTGAGCCAAATGGAGTTGTTCTCCCACAAGAACCACTCAGCTGATCCTTCTTCAACATGCCCTTCACCAACATGCAGTGTTTCCTTGATTGAATTAGCTCTCACACCAATATTTGCGTCTAGAGCCTTTGCATTGAGGGCTATCTGAAAACGGCTGTGGCGCTGAAGTTGCCTGTGAATGTGGAGTTGGTGGCATGTGAAACCCGCATGTAAAACATTCGTTTGTGTGGGATGCTCTACCAGATTCATTCCTAGATAATGCACTCAAAGGGCATTAAACATAGAGTGTGAAAACTGAGTTTCCTTGAGAGCTGCTTGGAAGCCTGATGGTGTGTGAAGTTAGTGAGCCAAATGGAGTTGTTCTCCCACAAGAACCACTCGGCTGATCCTTCTTCAATATGCCCTTCACCAACATGCAGTGTTTCCTTGATTGAATTAGCTCTCACACCAATATTTGCGTCTAGAGCCTTTGCATTGAGGGCTATCTGAAAACGGCTGTGGCGCTGAAGTTGCCTGTGAATGTGCAGTTGGTGGCATGTGAAACCCGCATGTGGAGCATTCGTTTGTTTGGAATGCTCTACCAGGTTCATTTCAGTCCTAGCCATACAAAGGGCAATAAGCTTAGAGTGTGAAAACTGAGTTTCCTTGAGAGCTGCTTGGAAGCCTGATGGTGTGTGAAGTTAGTGAGCCAAATGGAGTGGTTCTCCCACAAGAACCACTCAGCTGATCCTTCTTCAATATGCCCTTCACCAACATGCAGTGTTTCCTTGATTGAATTAGCTCTCACACCAATATTTGCGTCTAGAGCCTTTGCTTTGAGGGCTATCTGAAAACGGCTGTGGCGCTGAAGTTGCCTGTGAATGTGGAGTTGGTGGCATGTGAAACCCGCATGTGGAGCATTCGTTTGTGTGGGATGCTCTACCAGGTTCATTCCTAGATAATGCACTCAAAGGGCACTAAGCATAGAGTGTGAAAACTGAGTTTCCTTGAGAGCTGCTTGGAAGCCTGATGGTGTGTGAAGTTAGTGAGCCAAATGGAGTTGTTCTCCCACAAGAACCACTCGGCTGATCCTTCTTCAATATGCCCTTCACCAACATGCAGTGTTTCCTTGATTGAATTAGCTCTCACACCAATATTTGCGTCTAGAGCCTTTGCATTGAGGGCTATCTGAAAACGGCTGTGGCGCTGAAGTTGCCTGTGAATGTGGAGTTGGTGGCATGTGAAACCCGCATGTGGAGCATTCGTTTGTGTGGGATGCTCTACCAGGTTCATTCCTAGATAATGCACTCAAAGGGCACTAAGCATAGAGTGTGAAAACTGAGTTTCCTTGAGAGCTGCTTGGAAGCCTGATGGTGTGTGAAGTTAGTGAGCCAAATGGAGTTGTTCTCCCACAAGAACCACTCGGCTGATCCCTGTTCATTATGCCCTTCACCAACATGCAGTGTTTCCTTGATTGAATTAGCTCTCACAGCAATATTTGCGTCTAGAGCCTTTGCTTTGAGGGCTATCTGAAAACGGCTGTGGCGCTGAAGTTGCCTGTGAATGTGGAGTTGGTGGCATGTGAAACCCGCATGTGGAGCATTCGTTTGTGTGGGATGCTCTACCAGGTTCATTCCTAGATAATGCACTCAAAGGGCACTAAGCATAGAGTGTGAAAACTGAGTTTCCTTGAGAGCTGCTTGGAAGCCTGATGGTGTGTGAAGTTAGTGAGCCAAATGGAGTTGTTCTCCCACAAGAACCACTCGGCTGATCCTTCTTCAATATGCCCTTCACCAACATGCAGTGTTTCCTTGATTGAATTAGCTCTCACACCAATATTTGCGTCTAGAGCCTTTGCATTGAGGGCTGTCTGAAAACGGCTGTGGCGCTGAAGTTGCCTGTGAATGTGGAGTTGGTGGCATGTGAAACCCGCAAGTGGAACATTCGTTTGTGTGGGATGCTCTACCAGGTTCATTCCTAGATAATGCACTCAAAGGGCACTAAGCATAGAGTGTGAAAACTGAGTTTCCTTGAGAGCTGCTTGGAAGCCTGATGGTGTGTGAAGTTAGTGAGCCAAATGGAGTTGTTCTCCCACAAGAACCACTCGGCTGATCCTTCTTCAATATGCCCTTCACCAACATGCAGTGTTTCCTTGATTGAATTAGCTCTCACACCAATATTTGCGTCTAGAGCCTTTGCATTGAGGGCTATCTGAAAACGGCTGTGGCGCTGAAGTTGCCTGTGAATGTGGAGTTGGTGGCATGTGAAACCCGCATGTGTAGCATTCGTTTGTGTGGGATGCTCTACCAGGTTCTTTTCAGTCCTAGCCATACAAAGGGCACTAAGCTTAGATTGTGAAAACTGAGTTTCCTTGAGAGCTGCTTGGAAGCCTGATGGTGTGTGAAGTTAGTGAGCCAAATGGAGTTGTTCTCCCACAAGAGCCACTCGGCTGATCCTTCTTCAATATGCCCTTCACCAACATGCAGTGTTTCCTTGATTGAATTAGCTCTCACACCAATATTTGCGTCTAGAGCCTTTGCTTTGAGGGCTATCTGAAAACGGCTGTGGCGCTGAAGTTGCCTGTGAATGTGGAGTTGGTGGCATGTGAAACCCGCATGTGGAGCATTCGTTTGTGTGGGATGCTCTACCAGGTTCATTCCTAGATAATGCACTCAAAGGGCACTAAGCATAGAGTGTGAAAACTGAGTTTCCTTGAGAGCTGCTTGGAAGCCTGATGGTGTGTGAAGTTAGTGAGCCAAAATGAGTTGTTCTCCCACAAGAACCACTCGGCTGATCCTTCTTCAATATGCCCTTCACCAACATGCAGTGTTTCCTTGATTGAATTAGCTCTCACACCAATATTTGCGTCTAGAGCCTTTGCATTGAGGGCTATCTGAAAACGGATGTGGCGCTGAAGTTGCCTGTGAATGTGGAGTTGGTGGCATGTGAAACCCGCATGTGGAGCATTCGTTTGTGTGGGATGCTCTACCAGGTTCATTTCAGTCCTAGCCATACAAAGGGCACTAAGCATAGAGTGTGAAAACTGAGTTTCCTTGAGAGCTGCTTGGAAGCCTGATGGTGTGTGAAGTTAGTGAGCCAAATGGAGTTGTTCTCCCACAAGAACCACTCGGCTGATCCTTCTTGAATATGCCCTTCACCAACATGCAGTGTTTCCTTGATTGAATTAGCTCTCACACCAATATTTGCGTCTAGAGCCTTTGCATTGAGGGCTATCTGAAAACGGCTGTGGCGCTGAAGTTGCCTGTGAATGTGGAGTTGGTGGCATGTGAAACCCGCATGTGGAGCATTCGTTTGTGTGGGATGCTCTACCAGGTTCATTCCTAGATAATGCACTCAAAGGGCACTAAGCATAGAGTGTGAAAACTGAGTTTCCTTGAGAGCTGCTTGGAAGCCTGATGGTGTGTGAAGTTAGTGAGCCAAATGGAGTTGTTCTCCCACAAGAACCACTCGGCTGATCCTTCTTCAATATGCCCTTCACCAACATGCAGTGTTTCCTGGACTGAATAGCTCTCACACCAATATTTGCGTCTAGTGCCGTTGCATTGAGGGCTATCTGAAAACGGCTGTGGCGCTGAAGTTGCCTGTGAATGTGGAGTTGGTGGCATGTGAAACCCGCATGTGGAGCATTCGTTTGTGTGGGATGCTCTACCAGGTTCATTCCTAGATAATGCACTCAAAAGGCACTAAGCATAGAGTGTGAAAACTGAGTTTCCTTGAGAGCTGCTTGGAAGCCTGATGGTGTGTGAAGTTAGTGAGCCAAATGGAGTTGTTCTCCGACAAGAACCACTCGGCTGATCCTTCTTCAATATGCCCTTCACCAACATGCAGTGTTTCCTTGATTGAATTAGCTCTCACACAGAGTTGGCGGCATGTGAAACCCGCATGTGGAGCATTCGTTTGTGTGGGATGCTCTACCAGGTTCATTCCTAGATAATGCACTCAAAGGGCACTAAGCATAGAGTGTGAAAACCGAGTTTCCTTAAGAGCTGCTTGGAAGCCTGATGGTGTGTGAAGTTAGTGAGCCAAATGGAGTTGTTTTCCCACAAGAACCACTCGGCTGATCCTTCTTCAATATGCCCTTCACCAACATGCAGTGTTTCCTTGATTGAATTGGCTCTCACACCAATATTTGCGTCTAGAGCCTTTGCATTGAGGGCTATCTGAAAACGGCTGTGGCGCTGAAGTTGCCTGTGAATGTGGAGTTGGTGGCATGTGAAACCCGCATGTGTAGCATTCGTTTGTGTGGGATGCTCTACCAGGTTCATTTCAGTCCTAGCCATACAAAGGGCACTAAGCATAGAGTGTGAAAACTGAGTTTCCTTGAGAGCTGCTTGGAAGCCTGATGGTGTGTGAAGTTAGTGAGCCAAATGGAGTTGTTCTCCCACAAGAACCACTCAGCTGATCCTTCTTCAACATGCCCTTCACCAACATGCAGTGTTTCCTTGATTGAATTAGCTCTCACACCAATATTTGCGTCTAGAGCCTTTGCATTGAGGGCTATCTGAAAACGGCTGTGGCGCTGAAGTTGCCTGTGAATGTGGAGTTGGTGGCATGTGAAACCCGCATGTGGAGCATTCGTTTGTGTGGGATGCTGACCAAGCTTCATTTCAGTCCTGGGCACACAAAGATCACTAAGCATAGAGTGTGAAAACTGAGTTTCCTTGAGAGCTGCTTGGAAGCCTGATGGTGTGTGAAGTTAGTGAGCCAAATGGAGTTGTTCTCCCACAAGAACCACTCAGCTGATCCTTCTTCAATATGCCCTTCACCAACATGCAGTGTTTCCTTGATTGAATTAGCTCTCACACCAATATTTGCATCTACAGCCTTTGCATTGAGGGCTATCTGAAAACGGCTGTGGCGCTGAAGTTGCCTGTGAATGTGGAGTTGGTGGCATGTGAAACCCGCATGTGGAGCATTCGTTTGTGTGGGATGCTCTACCAGGTTCATTCCTAGATAATGCACTCAAAGAGCTTTAAACATAGAGTGTGAAAACTGAGTTTCCTTGAGAGCTGCTTGGAAGCCTGATGGTGTGTGAAGTTAGTGAGCCAAATGGAGTTGTTCTCCCACAAGAACCACTCGGCTGATCCTTCTTCAATATGCCCTTCACCAACATGCAGTGTTTCCTTGATTGAATTAGCTCTCACACCAATATTTGCGTCTAGAGCCTTTGCATTGAGGGCTATCTGAAAACGGCTGTGGCGCTGAAGTTGCCTGTGAATGTGGAGTTGGTGGCATGTGAAACCCGCATGTGGAGCATTCGTTTGTGTGGGATGCTCTACCAGGTTCATTCCTAGATAATGCACTCAAAGGGCACTAAGCATAGAGTGTGAAAACTGAGTTTCCTTGAGAGCTGCTTGGAAGCCTGATGGTGTGTGAAGTTAGTGAGCCAAATGGAGTTGTTCTCCCACAAGAACCACTCGGCTGATCCCTGTTCATTATGCCCTTCACCAACATGCAGTGTTTCCTTGATTGAATTAGCTCTCACACCAATATTTGCGTCTAGAGCCTTTGCTTTGAGGGCTATCTGAAAACGGCTGTGGCGCTGAAGTTGCCTGTGAATGTGGAGTTGGTGGCATGTGAAACCCGCATGTGGAGCATTCGTTTGTGTGGGATGCTCTACCAGGTTCATTCCTAGATAATGCACTCAAAGGGCACTAAGCATAGAGTGTGAAAACTGAGTTTCCTTGAGAGCTGCTTGGAAGCCTGATGGTGTGTGAAGTTAGTGAGCCAAATGGAGTTGTTCTCCCACAAGAACCACTCGGCTGATCCTTCTTCAATATGCCCTTCACCAACATGCAGTGTTTCCTTGATTGAATTAGCTCTCACACCAATATTTGCGTCTAGAGCCTTTGCATTGAGGGCTGTCTGAAAACGGCTGTGGCGCTGAAGTTGCCTGTGAATGTGGAGTTGGTGGCATGTGAAACCCGCAAGTGGAACATTCGTTTGTGTGGGATGCTCTACCAGGTTCATTCCTAGATAATGCACTCAAAGGGCACTAAGCATAGAGTGTGAAAACTGAGTTTCCTTGAGAGCTGCTTGGAAGCCTGATGGTGTGTGAAGTTAGTGAGCCAAATGGAGTTGTTCTCCCACAAGAACCACTCGGCTGATCCTTCTTCAATATGCCCTTCACCAACATGCAGTGTTTCCTTGATTGAATTAGCTCTCACACCAATATTTGCGTCTAGAGCCTTTGCATTGAGGGCTATCTGAAAACGGCTGTGGCGCTGAAGTTGCCTGTGAATGTGGAGTTGGTGGCATGTGAAACCCGCATGTGTAGCATTCGTTTGTGTGGGATGCTCTACCAGGTTCATTTCAGTCCTAGCCATACAAAGGGCACTAAGCTTAGATTGTGAAAACTGAGTTTCCTTGAGAGCTGCTTGGAAGCCTGATGGTGTGTGAAGTTAGTGAGCCAAATGGAGTTGTTCTCCCACAAGAACCACTCGGCTGATCCTTCTTCAATATGCCCTTCACCAACATGCAGTGTTTCCTTGATTGAATTAGCTCTCACACCAATATTTGCGTCTAGAGCCTTTGCTTTGAGGGCTATCTGAAAACGGCTGTGGCGCTGAAGTTGCCTGTGAATGTGGAGTTGGTGGCATGTGAAACCCGCATGTGGAGCATTCGTTTGTGTGGGATGCTCTACCAGGTTCATTCCTAGATAATGCACTCAAAGGGCACTAAGCATAGAGTGTGAAAACTGAGTTTCCTTGAGAGCTGCTTGGAAGCCTGATGGTGTGTGAAGTTAGTGAGCCAAATGGAGTTGTTCTCCCACAAGAACCACTCGGCTGATCCTTCTTCAATATGCCCTTCACCAACATGCAGTGTTTCCTTGATTGAATTAGCTCTCACACCAATATTTGCGTCTAGAGCCTTTGCATTGAGGGCTATCTGAAAACGGCTGTGGCGCTGAAGTTGCCTGTGAATGTGGAGTTGGTGGCATGTGAAACCCGCATGTGGAGCATTCGTTTGTGTGGGATGCTCTACCAGGTTCATTCCTAGATAATGCACTCAAAGGGCACTAAGCATAGAGTGTGAAAACTGAGTTTCCTTGAGAGCTGCTTGGAAGCCTGATGGTGTGTGAAGTTAGTGAGCCAAATGGAGTTGTTCTCCCACAAGAACCACTCGGCTGATCCCTGTTCATTATGCCCTTCACCAACATGCAGTGTTTCCTTGATTGAATTAGCTCTCACACCAATATTTGCGTCTAGAGCCTTTGCTTTGAGGGCTATCTGAAAACGGCTGTGGCGCTGAAGTTGCCTGTGAATGTGGAGTTGGTGGCATGTGAAACCCGCATGTGGAGCATTCGTTTGTGTGGGATGCTCTACCAGGTTCATTCCTAGATAATGCACTCAAAGGGCACTAAGCATAGAGTGTGAAAACTGAGTTTCCTTGAGAGCTGCTTGGAAGCCTGATGGTGTGTGAAGTTAGTGAGCCAAATGGAGTTGTTCTCCAACAAGAACCACTCGGCTGATCCTTCTTCAATATGCCCTTCACCAACATGCAGTGTTTCCTTGATTGAATTAGCTCTCACACCAATATTTGCGTCTAGAGCCTTTGCTTTGAGGGCTATCTGAAAACGGCTGTGGCGCTGAAGTTGCCTGTGAATGTGGAGTTGGTGGCATGTGAAACCCGCATGTGGAGCATTCGTTTGTGTGGGATGCTCTACCAGGTTCATTCCTAGATAATGCACTCAAAGGGCACTAAGCATAGAGTGTGAAAACTGAGTTTCCTTGAGAGCTGCTTGGAAGCCTGATGGTGTGTGAAGTTAGTGAGCCAAATGGAGTTGTTCTCCAACAAGAACCACTCGGCTGATCCTTCTTCAATATGCCCTTCACCAACATGCAGTGTTTCCTTGATTGAATTAGCTCTCACACAGAGTTGGTGGCATGTGAAACCCGCATGTGGAGCATTCGTTTGTGTGGGATGCTCTACCAGGTTCATTCCTAGATAGTGCACTCAAAGGGCACTAAGCATAGAGTGTGAAAACTGAGTTTCCTTGAGAGCTGCTTGGAAGCCTGATGGTGTGTGAAGTTAGTGAGCCAACTGGAGTTGTTCTCCCACAAGAACCACTCGGCTGATCCTTCTTCAATATGCCCTTCACCAACATGCAGTGTTTCCTTGATTGAATTAGCTCTCACACCAATATTTGCGTCTAGAGCCTTTGCATTGAGGGCTATCTGAAAACGGATGTGGCGCTGAAGTTGCCTGTGAATGTGGAGTTGGTGGCATGTGAAACCCGCATGTGTAGCATTCGTTTGTGTGGGATGCTCTACCAGGTTCATTTCAGTCCTAGCCATACAAAGGGCACTAAGCATAGAGTGTGAAAACTGAGTTTCCTTGAGAGCTGCTTGGAAGCCTGATGGTGTGTGAAGTTAGTGAGCCAAATGGAGTTGTTCTCCCACAAGAACCACTCGGCTGATCCTTCTTCAATATGCCCTTCACCAACATGCAGTATTTCCTTGATTGAATTAGCTCTCACACCAATATTTGCGTCTAGAGCCTTTGCATTGAGGGCTATCTGAAAACGGCTGTGGCGCTGAAGTTGCCTGTGAATGTGGAGTTGGTGGCATGTGAAACCCGCATGTGGAGCATTCGTTTGTGTGGGATGCTGACCAAGCTTCATTTCAGTCCTGGGCACACAAAGATCACTAAGCATAGAGTGTGAAAACTGAGTTTCCTTGAGAGCTGCTTGGAAGCCTGATGGTGTGTGAAGTTAGTGAGCCAAATGGAGTTGTTCTCCCACAAGAACCACTCAGCTGATCCTTCTTCAATATGCCCTTCACCAACATGCAGTGTTTCCTTGATTGAATTAGCTCTCACACCAATATTTGCATCTACAGCCTTTGCATTGAGGGCTATCTGAAAACGGCTGTGGCGCTGAAGTTGCCTGTGAATGTGGAGTTGGTGGCATGTGAAACCCGCATGTGGAGCATTCGTTTGTGTGGGATGCTCTACCAGGTTCATTCCTAGATAATGCACTCAAAGAGCTTTAAACATAGAGTGTGAAAACTGAGTTTCCTTGAGAGCTGCTTGGAAGCCTGATGGTGTGTGAAGTTAGTGAGCCAAATGGAGTTGTTCTCCCACAAGAACCACTCGGCTGATCCTTCTTCAATATGCCCTTCACCAACATGCAGTGTTTCCTTGATTGAATTAGCTCTCACACCAATATTTGCGTCTAGAGCCTTTGCATTGAGGGCTATCTGAAAACGGCTGTGGCGCTGAAGTTGCCTGTGAATGTGGAGTTGGTGGCATGTGAAACCCGCATGTGGAGCATTCGTTTGTGTGGGATGCTCTACCAGGTTCATTCCTAGATAATGCACTCAAAGGGCACTAAGCATAGAGTGTGAAAACTGAGTTTCCTTGAGAGCTGCTTGGAAGCCTGATGGTGTGTGAAGTTAGTGAGCCAAATGGAGTTGTTCTCCCACAAGAACCACTCAGCTGATCCTTCTTCAATATGCCCTTCACCAACATGCAGTGTTTCCTTGATTGAATTAGCTCTCACACCAATATTTGCGTCTAGAGCCTTTGCATTGAGGGCTATCTGAAAACGGCTGTGGCGCTGAAGTTGCCTGTGAATGTGGAGTTGGTGGCATGTGAAACCCGCATGTGGAGCATTCGTTTGTGTGGGATGCTGACCAAGCTTCATGTCAGTCCTAGGCACACAAAGAGCACTAAGCATAGAGTGTGAAAACTGAGTTTCCTTGAGAGCTGCTTGGAAGCCTGATGGTGTGTGAAGTTAGTGAGCCAAATGGAGTTGTTCTCCCACAAGAACCACTCGGCTGATCCTTCTTCAATATGCCCTTCACCAACATGCAGTGTTTCCTTGATTGAATTAGCTCTCACACCAATATTTGCGTCTAGAGCCTTTGCATTGAGGGCTATCTGAAAACGGCTGTGGCGCTGAAGTTGCCTGTGAATGTGGAGTTGGTGGCATGTGAAACCCGCATGTGGAGCATTCGTTTGTGTGGGATGCTCTACCAGGTTCATTCCTAGATAATGCACTCAAAGGGCACTAAGCATAGAGTGTGAAAACTGAGTTTCCTTGAGAGCTGCTTGGAAGCCTGATGGTGTGTGAAGTTAGTGAGCCAAAATGAGTTGTTCTCCCACAAGAACCACTCGGCTGATCCTTCTTGAATATGCCCTTCACCAACATGCAGTGTTTCCTTGATTGAATTAGCTCTCACACCAATATTTGCGTCTAGAGCCTTTGCATTGAGGGCTATCTGAAAACGGCTGTGGCGCTGAAGTTGCCTGTGAATGTGGAGTTTGTGGCATGTGAAACCCGCATGTGGAGCATTCGTTTGTATGGGATGCTCTACCAGGTTCATTTCATTCCTAGCCATACAAAGGGCACTAAGCATAGAGTGTGAAAACTGAGTTTCCTTGAGAGCTGCTTGGAAGCCTGATGGTGTGTGAATTTAGTGAGCCAAATGGAGTTGTTCTCCCACAAGAACCACTCGGCTGATCCTTCTTCAATATGCCCTTCACCTTTATGCAGTATTTCCTTGATTGAATTAGCTCTCACACCAATATTTGCGTCTAGAGCCTTTGCATTGAGGGCTATCTGAAAACGGCTGTGGCGCTGAAGTTGCCTGTGAATGTGGAGTTGGTGGCATGTGAAACCCGCATGTGGAGCATTCGTTTGTGTGGGATGCTCTACCAGGTTCATTCCTAGAAAATGCACTCAAAGGGCACTAAGCATAGAGTGTGAAAACTGAGTTTCCTTGAGAGCTGCTTGGAAGCCTGATGGTGTGTGAAGTTAGTGAGCCAAATGGAGTTGTTCTCCCACAAGAACCACTCGGCTGATCCTTCTTCAATATGCCCTTCACCAACATGCAGTGTTTCCTTGATTGAATTAGCTCTCACACAGAGTTGGTGGCATGTGAAACCCGCATGTGGAGCATTCGTTTGTGTGGGATGCTCTACCAGGTTCATTCCTAGATAATGCACTCAAAGGGCACTAAGCATAAAGTGTAAAAATTGAGTTTCCTTGAGAGCTGCTTGGAAGCCTGATGGTGTGTGAAGTTAGTGAGCCAAATGGAGTTGTTCTCCCACAAGAACCACTCGGCTGATCCTTCTTCAACATGCCCTTCACCAACATGCAGTGTTTCCTTGATTGAATTAGCTCTCACACCAATATTTGCGTCTAGAGCCTTTGCATTGAGGGCTATCTGAAAACGGCTGTGGCGCTGAAGTTGCCTGTGAATGTGGAGTTGGTGGCATGTGAAACCCGCATGTGGAGCATTCGTTTGTGTGGGATGCTCTACCAGGTTCATTCCTAGAAAATGCCCTGAAAGGGCACTAAGCATAGAGTGTGAAAACTGAGTTTCCTTGAGAGCTGCTTGGAAGCCTGATGGTGTGTGAAGTTAGTGAGCCAAATGGAGTTGTTCTCCCACAAGAACCACTCGGCTGATCCTTCTTCAATATGCCCTTCACCAACATGCAGTGTTTCCTTGATTGAATTAGCTCTCACACCAATATTTGCGTCTAGAGCCTTTGCATTGAGGGCTATCCGAAAACGGCTGTGGCACTGAAGTTGCCTGTGAATGTGGAGTTGGTGGCATGTGAAACCCGCATGTGGAGCATTCATTTGTGTGGGATGCTCTACCAGGTTCATTTCAGACCTAGCCATACAAAGGGCACTAAGCATAGAGTGTGAAAACTGAGTTTCCTTGAGAGCTGCTTGGAAGCCTGATGGTGTGTGAAGTTAGTGAGCCAAAATGAGTTGTTCTCCCACAAGAACCACTCGGCTGATCCTTCTTCAATATGCCCTTCACCAACATGCAGTGTTTCCTTGATTGAATTAGCTCTCACACCAATATTTGCGTCTAGAGCCTTTGCATTGAGGGCTATCTAAAAACGGCTGTGGCGCTGAAGTTGCCTGTGAATGTGGAGTTGGTGGCATGTGAAACCCGCATGTGGAGCATTCGTTTGTGTGGGATGCTGACCAAGCTTCATGTCAGTCCTGGGCACACAAAGAGCACTAAGCATAGAGTGTGAAAACTGAGTTTCCTTGAGAGCTGCTTGGAAGCCTGATGGTGTGTGAAGTTAGTGAGCCAAATAGAGTTGTTCTCCCACAAGAACCACTCGGCTGATCCTTCTTCAATATGCCCTTCACCAACATGCAGTGTTTCCTTGATTGAATTAGCTCTCACACCAATATTTGCGTCTAGAGCCTTTGCATTGAGGGCTATCTGAAAACGGCTGTGGCGCTGAAGTTGCCTGTGAATGTAGAGTTGGTGGCATGTGAAACCCGCATGTGGAGCATTCGTTTGTGTGGGATGCTCTACCAGGTTCATTCCTAGATAATGCACTCAAAGGGCACTAAGCATAGAGTGTGAAAACTGAGTTTCCTTGAGAGCTGCTTGGAAGCCTGATGGTGTGTGAAGTTAGTGAGCCAAAATGAGTTGTTCTCCCACAAGAACCACTCGGCTGATCCTTCTTCAATATGCCCTTCACCAACATGCAGTGTTTCCTTGATTGAATTAGCTCTCACACCAATATTTGCGTCTAGAGCCTTTGCATTGAGGGCTATCTGAAAACGGATGTGGCGCTGAAGTTGCCTGTGAATGTGGAGTTGGTGGCATGTGAAACCCGCATGTGGAGCATTCGTTTGTGTGGGATGCTCTACCAGGTTCATTTCAGTCCTAGCCATACAAAGGGCACTAAGCATAGAGTGTGAAAACTGAGTTTCCTTGAGAGCTGCTTGGAAGCCTGATGGTGTGTGAAGTTAGTGAGCCAAATGGAGTTGTTCTCCCACAAGAACCACTCGGCTGATCCTTCTTCAATATGCCCTTCACCAACATGCAGTGTTTCCTTGATTGAATTAGCTCTCACACCAATATTTGCGTCTAGAGCCTTTGCATTGAGGGCTATCTGAAAACGGCTGTGGCGCTGAAGTTGCCTGTGAATGTGGAGTTGGTGGCATGTGAAACCCGCATGTGGAGCATTCGTTTGTGTGGGATGCTCTACCAGGTTCATTCCTAGATAATGCACTCAAAGGGCACTAAGCATAGAGTGTGAAAACTGAGTTTCCTTGAGAGCTGCTTGGAAGCCTGATGGTGTGTGAAGTTAGTGAGCCAAATGGAGTTGTTCTCCCACAAGAACCACTCGGCTGATCCTTCTTCAATATGCCCTTCACCAACATGCAGTGTTTCCTGGACTGAATCAGCTCTCACACCAATATTTGCGTCTAGTGCCGTTGCATTGAGGGCTATCTGAAAACGGCTGTGGCGCTGAAGTTGCCTGTGAATGTGGAGTTGGTGGCATGTGAAACCCGCATGTGGAGCATTCGTTTGTGTGGGATGCTCTACCAGGTTCATTCCTAGATAATGCACTCAAAGGGCACTAAGCATAGAGTGTGAAAACTGAGTTTCCTTGAGAGCTGCTTGGAAGCCTGATGGTGTGTGAAGTTAGTGAGCCAAATGGAGTTGTTCTCCGACAAGAACCACTCGGCTGATCCTTCTTCAATATGCCCTTCACCAACATGCAGTGTTTCCTTGATTGAATTAGCTCTCACACCAATATTTGCGTCTAGAGCCTTTGCATTGAGGGCTATCTGAAAACGGCTGTGGCGCTGAAGTTGCCTGTGAATGTGGAGTTGGTGGCATGTGAAACCCGCATGTGGAGCATTCGTTTGTGTGGGATGCTCTACCAGGTTCATTTCAGTCCTAGCCATACAAAGGGCAATAAGCTTAGAGTGTGAAAACTGAGTTTCCTTGAGAGCTGCTTGGAAGCCTGATGGTGTGTGAAGTTAGTGAGCCAAATGGAGTGGTTCTCCCACAAGAACCACTCAGCTGATCCTTCTTCAATATGCCCTTCACCAACATGCAGTGTTTCCTTGATTGAATTAGCTCTCACACCAATATTTGCGTCTAGAGCCTTTGCTTTGAGGGCTATCTGAAAACGGCTGTGGCGCTGAAGTTGCCTGTGAATGTGGAGTTGGTGGCATGTGAAACCCGCATGTGGAGCATTCGTTTGTGTGGGATGCTCTACCAGGTTCATTCCTAGATAATGCACTCAAAGGGCACTAAGCATAGAGTGTGAAAACTGAGTTTCCTTGAGAGCTGCTTGGAAGCCTGATGGTGTGTGAAGTTAGTGAGCCAAATGGAGTTGTTCTCCCACAAGAACCACTCGGCTGATCCTTCTTCAATATGCCCTTCACCAACATGCAGTGTTTCCTTGATTGAATTAGCTCTCACACCAATATTTGCGTCTAGAGCCTTTGCATTGAGGGCTATCTGAAAACGGCTGTGGCGCTGAAGTTGCCTGTGAATGTGGAGTTGGTGGCATGTGAAACCCGCATGTGGAGCATTCGTTTGTGTGGGATGCTCTACCAGGTTCATTCCTAGATAATGCACTCAAAGGGCACTAAGCATAGAGTGTGAAAACTGAGTTTCCTTGAGAGCTGCTTGGAAGCCTGATGGTGTGTGAAGTTAGTGAGCCAAATGGAGTTGTTCTCCCACAAGAACCACTCGGCTGATCCCTGTTCATTATGCCCTTCACCAACATGCAGTGTTTCCTTGATTGAATTAGCTCTCACACCAATATTTGCGTCTAGAGCCTTTGCTTTGAGGGCTATCTGAAAACGGCTGTGGCGCTGAAGTTGCCTGTGAATGTGGAGTTGGTGGCATGTGAAACCCGCATGTGGAGCATTCGTTTGTGTGGGATGCTCTACCAGGTTCATTCCTAGATAATGCACTCAAAGGGCACTAAGCATAGAGTGTGAAAACTGAGTTTCCTTGAGAGCTGCTTGGAAGCCTGATGGTGTGTGAAGTTAGTGAGCCAAATGGAGTTGTTCTCCCACAAGAACCACTCGGCTGATCCTTCTTCAATATGCCCTTCACCAACATGCAGTGTTTCCTTGATTGAATTAGCTCTCACACCAATATTTGCGTCTAGAGCCTTTGCATTGAGGGCTGTCTGAAAACGGCTGTGGCGCTGAAGTTGCCTGTGAATGTGGAGTTGGTGGCATGTGAAACCCGCAAGTGGAACATTCGTTTGTGTGGGATGCTCTACCAGGTTCATTCCTAGATAATGCACTCAAAGGGCACTAAGCATAGAGTGTGAAAACTGAGTTTCCTTGAGAGCTGCTTGGAAGCCTGATGGTGTGTGAAGTTAGTGAGCCAAATGGAGTTGTTCTCCCACAAGAACCACTCGGCTGATCCTTCTTCAATATGCCCTTCACCAACATGCAGTGTTTCCTTGATTGAATTAGCTCTCACACCAATATTTGCGTCTAGAGCCTTTGCATTGAGGGCTATCTGAAAACGGCTGTGGCGCTGAAGTTGCCTGTGAATGTGGAGCTGGTGGCATGTGAAACCCGCATGTGTAGCATTCGTTTGTGTGGGATGCTCTACCAGGTTCTTTTCAGTCCTAGCCATACAAAGGGCACTAAGCTTAGATTGTGAAAACTGAGTTTCCTTGAGAGCTGCTTGGAAGCCTGATGGTGTGTGAAGTTAGTGAGCCAAATGGAGTTGTTCTCCCACAAGAGCCACTCGGCTGATCCTTCTTCAATATGCCCTTCACCAACATGCAGTGTTTCCTTGATTGAATTAGCTCTCACACCAATATTTGCGTCTAGAGCCTTTGCTTTGAGGGCTATCTGAAAACGGCTGTGGCGCTGAAGTTGCCTGTGAATGTGGAGTTGGTGGCATGTGAAACCCGCATGTGGAGCATTCGTTTGTGTGGGATGCTCTACCAGGTTCATTCCTAGATAATGCACTCAAAGGGCACTAAGCATAGAGTGTGAAAACTGAGTTTCCTTGAGAGCTGCTTGGAAGCCTGATGGTGTGTGAAGTTAGTGAGCCAAAATGAGTTGTTCTCCCACAAGAACCACTCGGCTGATCCTTCTTCAATATGCCCTTCACCAACATGCAGTGTTTCCTTGATTGAATTAGCTCTCACACCAATATTTGCGTCTAGAGCCTTTGCATTGAGGGCTATCTGAAAACGGATGTGGCGCTGAAGTTGCCTGTGAATGTGGAGTTGGTGGCATGTGAAACCCGCATGTGGAGCATTCGTTTGTGTGGGATGCTCTACCAGGTTCATTTCAGTCCTAGCCATACAAAGGGCACTAAGCATAGAGTGTGAAAACTGAGTTTCCTTGAGAGCTGCTTGGAAGCCTGATGGTGTGTGAAGTTAGTGAGCCAAATGGAGTTGTTCTCCCACAAGAACCACTCGGCTGATCCTTCTTGAATATGCCCTTCACCAACATGCAGTGTTTCCTTGATTGAATTAGCTCTCACACCAATATTTGCGTCTAGAGCCTTTGCATTGAGGGCTATCTGAAAACGGCTGTGGCGCTGAAGTTGCCTGTGAATGTGGAGTTGGTGGCATGTGAAACCCGCATGTGGAGCATTCGTTTGTGTGGGATGCTCTACCAGGTTCATTCCTAGATAATGCACTCAAAGGGCACTAAGCATAGAGTGTGAAAACTGAGTTTCCTTGAGAGCTGCTTGGAAGCCTGATGGTGTGTGAAGTTAGTGAGCCAAATGGAGTTGTTCTCCCACAAGAACCACTCGGCTGATCCTTCTTCAATATGCCCTTCACCAACATGCAGTGTTTCCTGGACTGAATAGCTCTCACACCAATATTTGCGTCTAGTGCCGTTGCATTGAGGGCTATCTGAAAACGGCTGTGGCGCTGAAGTTGCCTGTGAATGTGGAGTTGGTGGCATGTGAAACCCGCATGTGGAGCATTCGTTTGTGTGGGATGCTCTACCAGGTTCATTCCTAGATAATGCACTCAAAGGGCACTAAGCATAGAGTGTGAAAACTGAGTTTCCTTGAGAGCTGCTTGGAAGCCTGATGGTGTGTGAAGTTAGTGAGCCAAATGGAGTTGTTCTCCGACAAGAACCACTCGGCTGATCCTTCTTCAATATGCCCTTCACCAACATGCAGTGTTTCCTTGATTGAATTAGCTCTCACACAGAGTTGGTGGCATGTGAAACCCGCATGTGGAGCATTCGTTTGTGTGGGATGCTCTACCAGGTTCATTCCTAGATAATGCACTCAAAGGGCACTAAGTTTAGATTGTGAAAACTGAGTTTCCTTGAGAGCTGCTTGGAAGCCTGATGGTGTGTGAAGTTAGTGAGCCAAATGGAGTTGTTCTCCCACAAGAACCACTCAGCTGATCCTTCTTCAACATGCCCTTCACCAACATGCAGTGTTTCCTTGATTGAATTAGCTCTCACACCAATATTTGCGTCTAGAGCCTTTGCATTGAGGGCTATCTGAAAACGGCTGTGGCGCTGAAGTTGCCTGTGAATGTGGAGTTGGTGGCATGTGAAACCCGCATGTGGAGCATTCGTTTGTGTGGGATGCTCTACCAGGTTCATTTCAGTCCTAGCCATACAAAGGGCACTAAGCTTAGAGTGTGAAAACTGAGTTTCCTTGAGAGCTGCTTGGAAGCCTGATGGTGTGTGAAGTTAGTGAGCCAAATGGAGTGGTTCTCCCACAAGAACCACTCAGCTGATCCTTCTTCAATATGCCCTTCACCAACATGCAGTGTTTCCTTGATTGAATTAGCTCTCACACCAATATTTGCGTCTAGAGCCTTTGCTTTGAGGGCTATCTGAAAACGGCTGTGGCGCTGAAGTTGCCTGTGAATGTGGAGTTGGTGGCATGTGAAACCCGCATGTGGAGCATTCGTTTGTGTGGGATGCTCTACCAGGTTCATTCCTAGATAATGCACTCAAAGGGCACTAAGCATAGAGTGTGAAAACTGAGTTTCCTTGAGAGCTGCTTGGAAGCCTGATGGTGTGTGAAGTTAGTGAGCCAAATGGAGTTGTTCTCCCACAAGAACCACTCGGCTGATCCTTCTTCAATATGCCCTTCACCAACATGCAGTGTTTCCTTGATTGAATTAGCTCTCACACCAATATTTGCGTCTAGAGCCTTTGCATTGAGGGCTATCTGAAAACGGCTGTGGCGCTGAAGTTGCCTGTGAATGTGGAGTTGGTGGCATGTGAAACCCGCATGTGGAGCATTCGTTTGTGTGGGATGCTCTACCAGGTTCATTCCTAGATAATGCACTCAAAGGGCACTAAGCATAGAGTGTGAAAACTGAGTTTCCTTGAGAGCTGCTTGGAAGCCTGATGGTGTGTGAAGTTAGTGAGCCAAATGGAGTTGTTCTCCCACAAGAACCACTCGGCTGATCCCTGTTCATTATGCCCTTCACCAACATGCAGTGTTTCCTTGATTGAATTAGCTCTCACACCAATATTTGCGTCTAGAGCCTTTGCTTTGAGGGCTATCTGAAAACGGCTGTGGCGCTGAAGTTGCCTGTGAATGTGGAGTTGGTGGCATGTGAAACCCGCATGTGGAGCATTCGTTTGTGTGGGATGCTCTACCAGGTTCATTCCTAGATAATGCACTCAAAGGGCACTAAGCATAGAGTGTGAAAACTGAGTTTCCTTGAGAGCTGCTTGGAAGCCTGATGGTGTGTGAAGTTAGTGAGCCAAATGGAGTTGTTCTCCCACAAGAACCACTCGGCTGATCCTTCTTCAATATGCCCTTCACCAACATGCAGTGTTTCCTTGATTGAATTAGCTCTCACACCAATATTTGCGTCTAGAGCCTTTGCATTGAGGGCTGTCTGAAAACGGCTGTGGCGCTGAAGTTGCCTGTGAATGTGGAGTTGGTGGCATGTGAAACCCGCAAGTGGAACATTCGTTTGTGTGGGATGCTCTACCAGGTTCATTCCTAGATAATGCACTCAAAGGGCACTAAGCATAGAGTGTGAAAACTGAGTTTCCTTGAGAGCTGCTTGGAAGCCTGATGGTGTGTGAAGTTAGTGAGCCAAATGGAGTTGTTCTCCCACAAGAACCACTCGGCTGATCCTTCTTCAATATGCCCTTCACCAACATGCAGTGTTTCCTTGATTGAATTAGCTCTCACACCAATATTTGCGTCTAGAGCCTTTGCATTGAGGGCTATCTGAAAACGGCTGTGGCGCTGAAGTTGCCTGTGAATGTGGAGTTGGTGGCATGTGAAACCCGCATGTGGAGCATTCGTTTGTGTGGGATGCTCTACCAGGTTCATTTCAGTCCTAGCCATACAAAGGGCACTAAGCTTAGATTGTGAAAACTGAGTTTCCTTGAGAGCTGCTTGGAAGCCTGATGGTGTGTGAAGTTAGTGAGCCAAATGGAGTTGTTCTCCCACAAGAGCCACTCGGCTGATCCTTCTTCAATATGCCCTTCACCAACATGCAGTGTTTCCTTGATTGAATTAGCTCTCACACCAATATTTGCGTCTAGAGCCTTTGCTTTGAGGGCTATCTGAAAACGGCTGTGGCGCTGAAGTTGCCTGTGAATGTGGAGTTGGTGGCATGTGAAACCCGCATGTGGAGCATTCGTTTGTGTGGGATGCTCTACCAGGTTCATTCCTAGATAATGCACTCAAAGGGCACTAAGCATAGAGTGTGAAAACTGAGTTTCCTTGAGAGCTGCTTGGAAGCCTGATGGTGTGTGAAGTTAGTGAGCCAAATGGAGTTGTTCTCCCACAAGAACCACTCGGCTGATCCTTCTTCAATATGCCCTTCACCAACATGCAGTGTTTCCTTGATTGAATTAGCTCTCACACCAATATTTGCGTCTAGAGCCTTTGCATTGAGGGCTATCTGAAAACGGCTGTGGCGCTGAAGTTGCCTGTGAATGTGGAGTTGGTGGCATGTGAAACCCGCATGTGGAGCATTCGTTTGTGTGGGATGCTCTACCAGGTTCATTCCTAGATAATGCACTCAAAGGGCACTAAGCATAGAGTGTGAAAACTGAGTTTCCTTGAGAGCTGCTTGGAAGCCTGATGGTGTGTGAAGTTAGTGAGCCAAATGGAGTTGTTCTCCCACAAGAACCACTCGGCTGATCCCTGTTCATGATGCCCTTCACCAACATGCAGTGTTTCCTTGATTGAATTAGCTCTCACACCAATATTTGCGTCTAGAGCCTTTGCTTTGAAAGCTATCTGAAAACGGCTGTGGCGCTGAAGTTGCCTGTGAATGTGGAGTTGGTGGCATGTGAAACCCGCATGTGGAGCATTCGTTTGTGTGGGATGCTCTACCAGGTTCATTCCTAGATAATGCACTCAAAGGGCACTAAGCATAGAGTGTGAAAACTGAGTTTCCTTGAGAGCTGCTTGGAAGCCTGATGGTGTGTGAAGTTAGTGAGCCAAATGGAGTTGTTCTCCCACAAGAACCACTCGGCTGATCCTTCTTCAATATGCCCTTCACCAACATGCAGTGTTTCCTTGATTGAATTAGCTCTCACACCAATATTTGCGTCTAGAGCCTTTGCATTGAGGGCTGTCTGAAAACGGCTGTGGCGCTGAAGTTGCCTGTGAATGTGGAGTTGGTGGCATGTGAAACCCGCAAGTGGAACATTCGTTTGTGTGGGATGCTCTACCAGGTTCATTCCTAGATAATGCACTCAAAGGGCACTAAGCATAGAGTGTGAAAACTGAGTTTCCTTGAGAGCTGCTTGGAAGCCTGATGGTGTGTGAAGTTAGTGAGCCAAATGGAGTTGTTCTCCCACAAGAACCACTCGGCTGATCCTTCTTCAATATGCCCTTCACCAACATGCAGTGTTTCCTTGATTGAATTAGCTCTCACACCAATATTTGCGTCTAGAGCCTTTGCATTGAGGGCTATCTGAAAACGGCTGTGGCGCTGAAGTTGCCTGTGAATGTGGAGTTGGTGGCATGTGAAACCCGCATGTGTAGCATTCGTTTGTGTGGGATGCTCTACCAGGTTCATTTCAGTCCTAGCCATACAAAGGGCACTAAGCTTAGATTGTGAAAACTGAGTTTCCTTGAGAGCTGCTTGGAAGCCTGATGGTGTGTGAAGTTAGTGAGCCAAATGGAGTTGTTCTCCCACAAGAGCCACTCGGCTGATCCTTCTTCAATATGCCCTTCACCAACATGCAGTGTTTCCTTGATTGAATTAGCTCTCACACAGAGTTGGTGGCATGTGAAACCCGCAAGTGGAGCATTCGTTTGTGTGGGATGCTCTACCAGGTTCATTCCTAGATAATGCACTCAAAGGGCATTAAAAATAGAGTGTGAAAACTGAGTTTCCTTGAGAGCTGCTTGGAAGCCTGATGGTGTGTGAAGTTAGTGAGCCAAATGGAGTTGTTCTCCCACAAGAACCACTCGGCTGATCCTTCTTCAATATGCCCTTCACCAACATGCAGTGTTTCCTTGATTGAATTAGCTCTCACACCAATATATGCGTCTAGAGCCTTTGCATTGAGGGCTATCTGAAAACGGCTGTGGCGCTGAAGTTGCCTGTGAATGTGGAGTTGGTGGCATGTGAAACCCGCATGTGGAGCATTCGTTTGTGTGGGATGCTCTACCAGGTTCATTCCTAGATAATGCACTCAAAGGGCACTAAGCATAGAGTGTGAAAACTGAGTTTCCTTGAGAGCTGCTTGGAAGCCTGATGGTGTGTGAAGTTAGTGAGCCAAATGGAGTTGTTCTCCCACAAGAACCACTCGGATGATCCTTCTTCAATATGCCCTTCACCAACATGCAGGGTTTCCTTGATTGAATTAGCTCTCACACCAATATTTGCGTCTAGAGCCTTTGCTTTGAGGGCTATCTGAAAACGGCTGTGGCGCTGAAGTTGCCTGTGAATGTGGAGTTGGTGGCATGTGAAACCCGCATGTGGAGCATTCGTTTGTGTGGGATGCTCTACCAGGTTCATTCCTAGATAATGCACTCAAAGGGCACTAAGCATAGAGTGTGAAAACTGAGTTTCCTTGAGAGCTGCTTGGAAGCCTGATGGTGTGTGAAGTTAGTGAGCCAAATGGAGTTGTTCTCCCACAAGAACCACTCGGCTGATCCTTCTTCAATATGCCCTTCACCAACATGCAGTGTTTCCTTGATTGAATTAGCTCTCACACCAATATTTGCGTCTAGAGCCTTTGCATTGAGGGCTATCTGAAAACGGCTGTGGCGCTGAAGTTGCCTGTGAATGTGGAGTTGGTGGCATGTGAAACCCGCATGTGGAGCATTCGTTTGTGTGGGATGCTCTACCAGGTTCATTTCAGTCCTAGCCATACAAAGGGCACTAAGTTTAGATTGTGAAAACTGAGTTTCCTTGAGAGCTGCTTGGAAGCCTGATGGTGTGTGAAGTTAGTGAGCCAAATGGAGTTGTTCTCCCACAAGAACCACTCAGCTGATCCTTCTTCAACATGCCCTTCACCAACATGCAGTGTTTCCTTGATTGAATTAGCTCTCACACCAATATTTGCGTCTAGAGCCTTTGCTTTGAGGGCTATCTGAAAACGGCTGTGGCGCTGAAGTTGCCTGTGAATGTGGAGTTGGTGGCATGTGAAACCCGCATGTGGAGCATTCGTTTGTGTGGGATGCTCTACCAGGTTCATTCCTAGATAATGCACTCAAAGGGCATTAAAAATAGAGTGTGAAAACTGAGTTTCCTTGAGAGCTGCTTGGAAGCCTGATGGTGTGTGAAGTTAGTGAGCCAAATGGAGTTGTTGCCCCACAAGAACCACTCGGCTGATCCTTCTTCAATATGCCCTTCACCAACATGCAGTGTTTCCTTGATTGAATTAGCTCTCACACCAATATATGCGTCTAGAGCCTTTGCATTGAGGGCTATCTGAAAACGGCTGTGGCGCTGAAGTTGCCTGTGAATGTGGAGTTGGTGGCATGTGAAACCCGCATGTGGAGCATTCGTTTGTGTGGGATGCTCTACCAGGTTCATTCCTAGATAATGCACTCAAAGGGCACTAAGCATAGAGTGTGAAAACTGAGTTTCCTTGAGAGCTGCTTGGAAGCCTGATGGTGTGTGAAGTTAGTGAGCCAAATGGAGTTGTTCTCCCACAAGAACCACTCGGCTGATCCTTCTTCAATATGCCCTTCACCAACATGCAGTGTTTCCTTGATTGAATTAGCTCTCACACCAATATTTGCGTCTAGAGCCTTTGCTTTGAGGGCTATCTGAAAACGGCTGTGGCGCTGAAGTTGCCTGTGAATGTGGAGTTGGTGGCATGTGAAACCCGCATGTGGAGCATTCGTTTGTGTGGGATGCTCTACCAGGTTCATTCCTAGATAATGCACTCAAAGGGCACTAAGCATAGAGTGTGAAAACTGAGTTTCCTTGAGAGCTGCTTGGAAGCCTGATGGTGTGTGAAGTTAGTGAGCCAAATGGAGTTGTTCTCCCACAAGAACCACTCGGCTGATCCTTCTTCAATATGCCCTTCACCAACATGCAGTGTTTCCTTGATTGAATTAGCTCTCACACCAATATTTGCGTCTAGAGCCTTTGCATTGAGGGCTATCTGAAAACGGCTGTGCCGCTGAAGTTGCCTGTGAATGTGGAGTTGGTGGCATGTGAAACCCGCATGTGGAGCATTCGTTTGTGTGGGATGCTCTACCAGGTTCATTTCAGTCCTAGCCATACAAAGGGCACTAAGCTTAGATTGTGAAAACTGAGTTTCCTTGAGAGCTGCTTGGAAGCCTGATGGTGTGTGAAGTTAGTGAGCCAAATGGAGTTGTTCTCCCACAAGAACCACTCAGCTGATCCTTCTTCAACATGCCCTTCACCAACATGCAGTGTTTCCTTGATTGAATTAGCTCTCACACCAATATTTGCGTCTAGAGCCTTTGCATTGAGGGCTATCTGAAAATGGCTGTGGCGCTGAAGTTGCCTGTGAATGTGGAGTTGGTGGCATGTGAAACCCGCATGCGGAACATTCGTTTGTGTGGGATGCTCTACCAGGTTCATTCCTAGATAATGCACTCAAAGGGCATTAAACATAGAGTGTGAAAACTGAGTTTCCTTGAGAGCTGCTTGGAAGCCTGATGGTGTGTGAAGTTAGTGAGCCAAATGGAGTTGTTCTCCCACAAGAACCACTCGGCTGATCCTTCTTCAATATGCCCTTCACCAACATGCAGTGTTTCCTTGATTGAATTAGCTCTCACACCAATATATGCGTCTAGAGCCTTTGCATTGAGGGCTATCTGAAAACGGCTGTGGCGCTGAAGTTGCCTGTGAATGTGGAGTTGGTGGCATGTGAAACCCGCATGTGGAGCATTCGTTTGTGTGGGATGCTCTACCAGGTTCATTCCTAGATAATGCACTCAAAGGGCACTAAGCATAGAGTGTGAAAACTGAGTTTCCTTGAGAGCTGCTTGGAAGCCTGATGGTGTGTGAAGTTAGTGAGCCAAATGGAGTTGTTCTCCCACAAGAACCACTCGGCTGATCCTTCTTCAATATGCCCTTCACCAACATGCAGTGTTCCCTTGATTGAATTAGCTCTCACACCAATATTTGCGTCTAGAGCCTTTGCTTTGAGGGCTATCTGAAAACGGCTGTGGCGCTGAAGTTGCCTGTGAATGTGGAGTTGGTGGCATGTGAAACCCACATGTGGAGCATTCGTTTGTGTGGGATGCTCTACCAGGTTCATTCCTAGATAATGCACTCAAAGGGCACTAAGCATAGAGTGTGAAAACTGAGTTTCCTTGAGAGCTGCTTGGAAGCCTGATGGTGTGTGAAGTTAGTGAGCCAAATGGAGTTGTTCTCCCACAAGAACCACTCGGCTGATCCTTCTTCAATATGCCCTTCACCAACATGCAGTGTTTCCTTGATTGAATTAGCTCTCACACCAATATTTGCGTCTAGAGCCTTTGCATTGAGGGCTATCTGAAAACGGCTGTGGCTCTGAAGTTGCCTGTGAATGTGGAGTTGGTGGCATGTGAAACCCGCATGTGGAGCATTCATTTGTGTGGGATGCTCTACCAGGTTCATTCCTAGATAATGCACTCAAAGGGCACTAAGCATAGAGTGTGAAAACTGAGTTTCCTTGAGAGCTGCTTGGAAGCCTGATGGTGTGTGAAGTTAGTGAGCCAAATGGAGTTGTTCTCCCACAAGAACCACTCGGCTGATCCTTCTTCAATATGCCCTTCACCAACATGCAGTGTTTCCTTGATTGAATTAGCTCTCACACCAATATTTGCGTCTAGAGCCTTTGCATTGAGGGCTATCTAAAAACGAATGTGGCGCTGAAGTTGCCTGTGAATGTGGAGTTGGTGGCATGTGAAACCCGCATGTGGAGCATTCGTTTGTGTGGGATGCTGACCAAGCTTCATGTCAGTCCTGGGCACACAAAGAGCACTAAGCATAGAGTGTGAAAACTGAGTTTCCTTGAGAGCTGCTTGGAAGCCTGATGGTGTGTGAAGTTAGTGAGCCAAATAGAGTTGTTCTCCCACAAGAACCACTCGGCTGATCCTTCTTCAATATGCCCTTCACCAACATGCAGTGTTTCCTTGATTGAATTAGCTCTCACACCAATATTTGCGTCTAGAGCCTTTGCATTGAGGGCTATCTGAAAACGGCTGTGGCGCTTATGTTGCCTGTGAATGTGGAGTTGGTGGCATGTGAAACCCGCATGTGGAGCATTCGTTTGTGTGGGATGCTCTACCAGGTTCATTTCAGTCCTAGCCATACAAAGGGCACTAAGCATAGAGGGTGAAAACTGAGTTTCCTTGAGAGCTGCTTGGAAGCCTGATGGTGTGTGAAGTTAGTGAGCCAAATGGAGTTGTTCTCCCACAAGAACCACTCTGCTGATCCTTCTTCAATATGCCCTTCACCAGCATGCAGTGTTTCCTTGATTGAATTAGCTCTCACACCAATATTTGCGTCTAGAGCCTTTGCATTGAGGGCTATCTGAAAACGGCTGTGGCGCTGAAGTTGCCTGTGAATGTGGAGTTGGTGGCATGTGAAACCCGCATGTGGAGCATTCGTTTGTGTGGGATGCTCTACCAGGTTCATTTCAGTCCTAGCCATACAAAGGGCACTAAGCATAGAGTGTGAAAACTGAGTTTCCTTGAGAGCTGCTTGGAAGCCTGATGGTGTGTGAAGTTAGTGAGCCAAATGGAGTTGTTCTCCCACAAGAACCACTCGGCTGATCCTTCTTCAATATGCCCTTCACCAGCATGCAGTGTTTCCTTGATTGAATTAGCTCTCACACCAATATTTGCGTCTAGAGCCTTTGCATTGAGGGCTATCTAAAAACGGCTGTGGCGCTGAAGTTGCCTGTGAATGTGGAGTTGGTGGCACGTGAAACCCGCATGTGGAGCATTCGTTTGTGTGGGATGCTCTACCAGGTTCATTCCTAGATAATGCACTCAAAGGGCACTAAGCATAGAGTGTGAAAACTGAGTTTCCTTGAGAGCTGCTTGGAAGCCTGATGGTGTGTGAAGTTAGTGAGCCAAATGGAGTTGTTCTCCCACAAGAACCACTCGGCTGATCCTTCTTCAATATGCCCTTCACCAACATGCAGTGTTTCCTGGATTGAATCAGCTCTCACACCAATATTTGCGTCTAGAGCCTTTGCATTGAGGGCTATCTGAAAACGGCTGTGGCGCTGAAGTTGCCTGTGAATGTGGAGTTGGTGGCATGTGAAACCCGCATGTGGAGCATGCGTTTGTGTGGGATGCTCTACCAGGTTCATTCCTAGATAATGCACTCAAAGGGCACTAAGCATAGAGTGTGAAAACTGAGTTTCCTTGAGAGCTGCTTGGAAGCCTGATGGTGTGTGAAGTTAGTGAGCCAAATGGAGTTGTTCTCCCACAAGAACCACTCGGCTGATCCTTCTTCAATATGCCCTTCACCAACATGCAGTGTTTCCTTGATTGAATTAGCTCTCACACCAATATTTGCGTCTAGAGCCTTTGCATTGAGGGCTATCTGAAAACGGCTGTGGCGCTGAAGTTGCCTGTGAATGTGGAGTTGGTGGCATGTGAAACCCGCATGTGGATCATTCATTTGTGTGGGATGCTCTACCAGGTTCATTTCAGTCCTAGCCATACAAAGGGCACTAAGCTTAGAGTGTGAAAACTGAGTTTCCTTGAGAGCTGCTTGGAAGCCTGATGGTGTGTGAAGTTAGTGAGCCAAATGGAGTTGTTCTCCCACAAGAACCACTCGGCTGATCCTTCTTCAATATGCCCTTCACCAACATGCAGTGTTTCCTTGATTGAATTAGCTCTCACACCAATATTTGCGTCTAGAGCCTTTGCATTGAGGGCTATCTAAAAACGGCTGTGGCGCTGAAGTTGCCTGTGAATGTGGAGTTGGTGGCATGTGAAACCCGCATGTGGAGCATTCGTTTGTGTGGGATGCTGACCAAGCTTCATGTCAGTCCTGGGCACACAAAAAGCACTAAGCATAGAGTGTGAAAACTGAGTTTCCTTGAGAGCTGCTTGGAAGCCTGATGGTGTGTGAAGTTAGTGAGCCAAATAGAGTTGTTCTCCCACAAGAACCACTCGGCTGATCCTTCTTCAATATGCCCTTCACCAACATGCAGTGTTTCCTTGATTGAATTAGCTCTCACACCAATATTTGCGTCTAGAGCCTTTGCATTGAGGGCTATCTGAAAACGGCTGTGGCGCTGAAGTTGCCTGTGAATGTGGAGTTGGTGGCATGTGAAACCCGCATGTGGAGCATTCGTTTGTGTGGGATGCTCTACCAGGTTCATTCCTAGATAATGCACTCAAAGGGCACTAAGCAAAGAGTGTGAAAACTGAGTTTCCTTAAGAGCTGTTTGGAAGCCTGATGGTGTGTGAAGTTAGTGAGCCAAATAGAGTTGTTCTCCCACAAGAACCACTCGGCTGATCCTTCTTCAATATGCCCTTCACCAACATGCAGTGTTTCCTTGATTGAATTAGCTCTCACACCAATATTTGCGTCTAGAGCCTTTGCATTGAGGGCTATCTGAAAACGGCTGTGGCGCTGAAGTTGCCTGTGAATGTGGAGTTGGTGGCATGTGAAACCCGCATGTGGAGCATGCGTTTGTGTGGGATGCTCTACCAGGTTCATTCCTAGATAATGCACTCAAAGGGCACTAAGCATAGAGTGTGAAAACTGAGTTTCCTTGAGAGCTGCTTGGAAGCCTGATGGTGTGTGAAGTTAGTGAGCCAAATGGAGTTGTTCTCCCACAAGAACCACTCGGCTGATCCTTCTTCAATATGCCCTTCACCAACATGCAGTGTTTCCTTGATTGAATTAGCTCTCACACCAATATTTGCGTCTAGAGCCTTTGCATTGAGGGCTATCTAAAAACGGCTGTGGCGCTGAAGTTGCCTGTGAATGTGGAGTTGGTGGCATGTGAAACCCGCATGTGGAGCATTCGTTTGTGTGGGATGCTGACCAAGCTTCATGTCAGTCCTGGGCACACAAAAAGCACTAAGCATAGAGTGTGAAAACTGAGTTTCCTTGAGAGCTGCTTGGAAGCCTGATGGTGTGTGAAGTTAGTGAGCCAAATAGAGTTGTTCTCCCACAAGAACCACTCGGCTGATCCTTCTTCAATATGCCCTTCACCAACATGCAGTGTTTCCTTGATTGAATTAGCTCTCACACCAATATTTGCGTCTAGAGCCTTTGCATTGAGGGCTATCTGAAAACGGCTGTGGCGCTGAAGTTGCCTGTGAATGTGGAGTTGGTGGCATGTGAAACCCGCATGTGGAGCATTCGTTTGTGTGGGATGCTCTACCAGGTTCATTCCTAGATAATGCACTCAAAGGGCACTAAGCAAAGAGTGTGAAAACTGAGTTTCCTTAAGAGCTGCTTGGAAGCCTGATGGTGTGTGAAGTTAGTGAGCCAAATAGAGTTGTTCTCCCACAAGAACCACTCGGCTGATCCTTCTTCAATATGCCCTTCACCAACATGCAGTGTTTCCTTGATTGAATTAGCTCTCACACCAATATTTGCGTCTAGAGCCTTTGCATTGAGGGCTATCTGAAAACGGCTGTGGCGCTGAAGTTGCCTGTGAATGTGGAGTTGGTGGCATGTGAAACCCGCATGTGGAGCATTCGTTTGTGTGGGATGCTCTACCAGGTTCATTCCTAGATAATGCACTCAAAGGGCACTAAGCTTAGAGTGTGAAAACTGAGTTTCCTTGAGAGCTGCTTGGAAGCCTGATGGTGTGTGAAGTTAGTGAGCCAAATGGAGTTGTTCTCCCACAAGAACCACTCGGCTGATCCTTCTTCAATATGCCCTTCACCAACATGCAGTGTTTCCTTGATTGAATTAGCTCTCACACCAATATTTGCGTCTAGAGCCTTTGCATTGAGGGCTATCTAAAAACGGCAGTGGCGCTGAAGTTGCCTGTGAATGTGGAGTTGGTGGCATGTGAAACCCGCATGTGGAGCATTCGTTTGTGTGGGATGCTGACCAAGCTTCATGTCAGTCCTGGGCACACAAAAAGCACTAAGCATAGAGTGTGAAAACTGAGTTTCCTTGAGAGCTGCTTGGAAGCCTGATGGTGTGTGAAGTTAGTGAGCCAAATGGAGTTGTTCTCCCACAAGAACCACTCGGCTGATCCTTCTTCAATATGCCCTTCACCAACATGCAGTGTTTCCTTGATTGAATTAGCTCTCACACCAATATATGCGTCTAGAGCCTTTGCATTGAGGGCTATCTGAAAACGGCTGTGGCGCTGAAGTTGCCTGTGAATGTGGAGTTGGTGGCATGTGAAACCCGCATGTGGAGCATTCGTTTGTGTGGGATGCTCTACCAGGTTCATTCCTAGATAATGCACTCAAAGGGCACTAAGCATAGAGTGTGAAAACTGAGTTTCCTTGAGAGCTGCTTGGAAGCCTGATGGTGTGTGAAGTTAGTGAGCCAAATGGAGTTGTTCTCCCACAAGAACCACTCGGCTGATCCTTCTTCAATATGCCCTTCACCAACATGCAGTGTTCCCTTGATTGAATTAGCTCTCACACCAATATTTGCGTCTAGAGCCTTTGCTTTGAGGGCTATCTGAAAACGGCTGTGGCGCTGAAGTTGCCTGTGAATGTGGAGTTGGTGGCATGTGAAACCCACATGTGGAGCATTCGTTTGTGTGGGATGCTCTACCAGGTTCATTCCTAGATAATGCACTCAAAGGGCACTAAGCATAGAGTGTGAAAACTGAGTTTCCTTGAGAGCTGCTTGGAAGCCTGATGGTGTGTGAAGTTAGTGAGCCAAATGGAGTTGTTCTCCCACAAGAACCACTCGGCTGATCCTTCTTCAATATGCCCTTCACCAACATGCAGTGTTTCCTTGATTGAATTAGCTCTCACACCAATATTTGCGTCTAGAGCCTTTGCATTGAGGGCTATCTGAAAACGGCTGTGGCTCTGAAGTTGCCTGTGAATGTGGAGTTTGTGGCATGTGAAACCCGCATGTGGAGCATTCATTTGTGTGGGATGCTCTACCAGGTTCATTCCTAGATAATGCACTCAAAGGGCACTAAGCATAGAGTGTGAAAACTGAGTTTCCTTGAGAGCTGCTTGGAAGCCTGATGGTGTGTGAAGTTAGTGAGCCAAATGGAGTTGTTCTCCCACAAGAACCACTCGGCTGATCCTTCTTCAATATGCCCTTCACCAACATGCAGTGTTTCCTTGATTGAATTAGCTCTCACACCAATATTTGCGTCTAGAGCCTTTGCATTGAGGGCTATCTAAAAACGAATGTGGCGCTGAAGTTGCCTGTGAATGTGGAGTTGGTGGCATGTGAAACCCGCATGTGGAGCATTCGTTTGTGTGGGATGCTGACCAAGCTTCATGTCAGTCCTGGGCACACAAAGAGCACTAAGCATAGAGTGTGAAAACTGAGTTTCCTTGAGAGCTGCTTGGAAGCCTGATGGTGTGTGAAGTTAGTGAGCCAAATAGAGTTGTTCTCCCACAAGAACCACTCGGCTGATCCTTCTTCAATATGCCCTTCACCAACATGCAGTGTTTCCTTGATTGAATTAGCTCTCACACCAATATTTGCGTCTAGAGCCTTTGCATTGAGGGCTATCTGAAAACGGCTGTGGCGCTGAAGTTGCCTGTGAATGTGGAGTTGGTGGCATGTGAAACCCGCATGTGGAGCATGCGTTTGTGTGGGATGCTCTACCAGGTTCATTTCAGTCCTAGCCATACAAAGGGCACTAAGCATAGAGGGTGAAAACTGAGTTTCCTTGAGAGCTGCTTGGAAGCCTGATGGTGTGTGAAGTTAGTGAGCCAAATGGAGTTGTTCTCCCACAAGAACCACTCTGCTGATCCTTCTTCAATATGCCCTTCACCAGCATGCAGTGTTTCCTTGATTGAATTAGCTCTCACACCAATATTTGCGTCTAGAGCCTTTGCATTGAGGGCTATCTGAAAACGGCTGTGGCGCTGAAGTTGCCTGTGAATGTGGAGTTGGTGGCATGTGAAACCCGCATGTGGAGCATTCGTTTGTGTGGGATGCTCTACCAGGTTCATTTCAGTCCTAGCCATACAAAGGGCACTAAGCATAGAGTGTGAAAACTGAGTTTCCTTGAGAGCTGCTTGGAAGCCTGATGGTGTGTGAAGTTAGTGAGCCAAATGGAGTTGTTCTCCCACAAGAACCACTCGGCTGATCCTTCTTCAATATGCCCTTCACCAGCATGCAGTGTTTCCTTGATTGAATTAGCTCTCACACCAATATTTGCGTCTAGAGCCTTTGCATTGAGGGCTATCTAAAAACGGCTGTGGCGCTGAAGTTGCCTGTGAATGTGGAGTTGGTGGCACGTGAAACCCGCATGTGGAGCATTCGTTTGTGTGGGATGCTCTACCAGGTTCATTCCTAGATAATGCACTCAAAGGGCACTAAGCATAGAGTGTGAAAACTGAGTTTCCTTGAGAGCTGCTTGGAAGCCTGATGGTGTGTGAAGTTAGTGAGCCAAATGGAGTTGTTCTCCCACAAGAACCACTCGGCTGATCCTTCTTCAATATGCCCTTCACCAACATGCAGTGTTTCCTGGATTGAATCAGCTCTCACACCAATATTTGCGTCTAGAGCCTTTGCATTGAGGGCTATCTGAAAACGGCTGTGGCGCTGAAGTTGCCTGTGAATGTGGAGTTGGTGGCATGTGAAACCCGCATGTGGAGCATGCGTTTGTGTGGGATGCTCTACCAGGTTCATTCCTAGATAATGCACTCAAAGGGCACTAAGCATAGAGTGTGAAAACTGAGTTTCCTTGAGAGCTGCTTGGAAGCCTGATGGTGTGTGAAGTTAGTGAGCCAAATGGAGTTGTTCTCCCACAAGAACCACTCGGCTGATCCTTCTTCAATATGCCCTTCACCAACATGCAGTGTTTCCTTGATTGAATTAGCTCTCACACCAATATTTGCGTCTAGAGCCTTTGCATTGAGGGCTATCTGAAAACGGCTGTGGCGCTGAAGTTGCCTGTGAATGTGGAGTTGGTGGCATGTGAAACCCGCATGTGGATCATTCATTTGTGTGGGATGCTCTACCAGGTTCATTTCAGTCCTAGCCATACAAAGGGCACTAAGCTTAGAGTGTGAAAACTGAGTTTCCTTGAGAGCTGCTTGGAAGCCTGATGGTGTGTGAAGTTAGTGAGCCAAATGGAGTTGTTCTCCCACAAGAACCACTCGGCTGATCCTTCTTCAATATGCCCTTCACCAACATGCAGTGTTTCCTTGATTGAATTAGCTCTCACACCAATATTTGCGTCTAGAGCCTTTGCATTGAGGGCTATCTAAAAACGGCTGTGGCGCTGAAGTTGCCTGTGAATGTGGAGTTGGTGGCATGTGAAACCCGCATGTGGAGCATTCGTTTGTGTGGGATGCTGACCAAGCTTCATGTCAGTCCTGGGCACACAAAAAGCACTAAGCATAGAGTGTGAAAACTGAGTTTCCTTGAGAGCTGCTTGGAAGCCTGATGGTGTGTGAAGTTAGTGAGCCAAATAGAGTTGTTCTCCCACAAGAACCACTCGGCTGATCCTTCTTCAATATGCCCTTCACCAACATGCAGTGTTTCCTTGATTGAATTAGCTCTCACACCAATATTTGCGTCTAGAGCCTTTGCATTGAGGGCTATCTGAAAACGGCTGTGGCGCTGAAGTTGCCTGTGAATGTGGAGTTGGTGGCATGTGAAACCCGCATGTGGAGCATTCGTTTGTGTGGGATGCTCTACCAGGTTCATTCCTAGATAATGCACTCAAAGGGCACTAAGCATAGAGTGTGAAAACTGAGTTTCCTTAAGAGCTGTTTGGAAGCCTGATGGTGTGTGAAGTTAGTGAGCCAAATAGAGTTGTTCTCCCACAAGAACCACTCGGCTGATCCTTCTTCAATATGCCCTTCACCAACATGCAGTGTTTCCTTGATTGAATTAGCTCTCACACCAACATTTGCGTCTAGAGCCTTTGCATTGAGGGCTATCTGAAAACGGCTGTGGCGCTGAAGTTGCCTGTGAATGTGGAGTTGGTGGCATGTGAAACCCGCATGTGGAGCATGCGTTTGTGTGGGATGCTCTACCAGGTTCATTCCTAGATAATGCACTCAAAGGGCACTAAGCATAGAGTGTGAAAACTGAGTTTCCTTGAGAGCTGCTTGGAAGCCTGATGGTGTGTGAAGTTAGTGAGCCAAATGGAGTTGTTCTCCCACAAGAACCACTCGGCTGATCCTTCTTCAATATGCCCTTCACCAACATGCAGTGTTTCCTTGATTGAATTAGCTCTCACACCAATATTTGCGTCTAGAGCCTTTGCATTGAGGGCTATCTAAAAACGGCTGTGGCGCTGAAGTTGCCTGTGAATGTGGAGTTGGTGGCATGTGAAACCCGCATGTGGAGCATTCGTTTGTGTGGGATGCTGACCAAGCTTCATGTCAGTCCTGGGCACACAAAAAGCACTAAGCATAGAGTGTGAAAACTGAGTTTCCTTGAGAGCTGCTTGGAAGCCTGATGGTGTGTGAAGTTAGTGAGCCAAATAGAGTTGTTCTCCCACAAGAACCACTCGGCTGATCCTTCTTCAATATGCCCTTCACCAACATGCAGTGTTTCCTTGATTGAATTAGCTCTCACACCAATATTTGCGTCTAGAGCCTTTGCATTGAGGGCTATCTGAAAACGGCTGTGGCGCTGAAGTTGCCTGTGAATGTGGAGTTTGTGGCATGTGAAACCCGCATGTGGAGCATTCGTTTGTGTGGGATGCTCTACCAGGTTCATTCCTAGATAATGCACTCAAAGGGCACTAAGCAAAGAGTGTGAAAACTGAGTTTCCTTAAGAGCTGCTTGGAAGCCTGATGGTGTGTGAAGTTAGTGAGCCAAATAGAGTTGTTCTCCCACAAGAACCACTCGGCTGATCCTTCTTCAATATGCCCTTCACCAACATGCAGTGTTTCCTTGATTGAATTAGCTCTCACACCAATATTTGCGTCTAGAGCCTTTGCATTGAGGGCTATCTGAAAACGGCTGTGGCGCTGAAGTTGCCTGTGAATGTGGAGTTGGTGGCATGTGAAACCCGCATGTGGAGCATTCGTTTGTGTGGGATGCTCTACCAGGTTCATTCCTAGATAATGCACTCAAAGGGCACTAAGCTTAGAGTGTGAAAACTGAGTTTCCTTGAGAGCTGCTTGGAAGCCTGATGGTGTGTGAAGTTAGTGAGCCAAATGGAGTTGTTCTCCCACAAGAACCACTCGGCTGATCCTTCTTCAATATGCCCTTCACCAACATGCAGTGTTTCCTTGATTGAATTAGCTCTCACACCAATATTTGCGTCTAGAGCCTTTGCATTGAGGGCTATCTAAAAACGGCAGTGGCGCTGAAGTTGCCTGTGAATGTGGAGTTGGTGGCATGTGAAACCCGCATGTGGAGCATTCGTTTGTGTGGGATGCTGACCAAGCTTCATGTCAGTCCTGGGCACACAAAAAGCACTAAGCATAGAGTGTGAAAACTGAGTTTCCTTGAGAGCTGCTTGGAAGCCTGATGGTGTGTGAAGTTAGTGAGCCAAATAGAGTTGTTCTCCCACAAGAACCACTCGGCTGATCCTTCTTCAATATGCCCTTCACCAACATGCAGTGTTTCCTTGATTGAATTAGCTCTCACACCAATATTTGCGTCTAGAGCCTTTGCATTGAGGGCTATCTGAAAACGGCTGTGGCGCTGAAGTTGCCTGTGAATGTGGAGTTGGTGGCATGTGAAACCCGCATGTGGAGCATTCGTTTGTGTGGGATGCTCTACCAGGTTCATTCCTAGATAATGCACTCAAAGGGCACTAAGCAAAGAGTGTGAAAACTGAGTTTCCTTGAGAGCTGCTTGGAAGCCTGATGGTGTGTGAAGTTAGTGAGCCAAATGGAGTTGTTCTCCCACAAGAACCACTCGGCTGATCCTTCTTCAATATGCCCTTCACCAACATGCAGTGTTTCCTTGATTGAATTAGCTCTCACACCAATATTTGCGTCTAGAGCCTTTGCATTGAGGGCTATCTGAAAACGGCAGTGGCGCTGAAGTTGCCTGTGAATGTGGAGTTGGTGGCATGTGAAACCCGCATGTGGAGCATTCGTTTGTGTGGGATGCTGACCAAGCTTCATGTCAGTCCTGGGCACACAAAAAGCACTAAGCATAGAGTGTGAAAACTGAGTTTCCTTGAGAGCTGCTTGGAAGCCTGATGGTGTGTGAAGTTAGTGAGCCAAATAGAGTTGTTCTCCCACAAGAACCACTCGGCTGATCCTTCTTCAATATGCCCTTCACCAACATGCAGTGTTTCCTTGATTGAATTAGCTCTCACACCAATATTTGCGTCTAGAGCCTTTGCATTGAGGGCTATCTGAAAACGGCTGTGGCGCTGAAGTTGCCTGTGAATGTGGAGTTGGTGGCATGTGAAACCCGCATGTGGAGCATTCGTTTGTGTGGGATGCTCTACCAGGTTCATTCCTAGATAATGCACTCAAAGGGCACTAAGCAAAGAGTGTGAAAACTGAGTTTCCTTAAGAGCTGTTTGGAAGCCTGATGGTGTGTGAAGTTAGTGAGCCAAATGGAGTTGTTCTCCCACAAGAACCACTCGGCTGATCCTTCTTCAATATGCCCTTCACCAACATGCAGTGTTTCCTTGATTGAATTAGCTCTCACACCAATATTTGCGTCTAGAGCCTTTGCAATGAGGGCTATCTGAAAACGGCTGTGGCGCTGAAGTTGCCTGTGAATGTGGAGTTGGTGGCATGTGAAACCCGCATGTGGAGCATTCGTTTTTGTGGGATGCTCTACCAGGTTCATTCCTAGATAATGCACTCAAAGGGCACTAAGCAAAGAGTGTGAAAACTGAGTTTCCTTGAGAGCTGCTTGGAAGCCTGATGGTGTGTGAAGTTAGTGAGCCAAATGGAGTTGTTCTCCCACAAGAACCACTCGGCTGATCCTTCTTCAATATGCCCTTCACCAACATGCAGTGTTTCCTTGATTGAATTAGCTCTCACACCAATATTTGCGTCTAGAGCCTTTGCATTGAGGGCTATCTGAAAACGGCTGTGGCGCTGAAGTTGCCTGTGAATGTGGAGTTGGTGGCATGTGAAACCCGCATGTGGAGCATTCGTTTGTGTGGGATGCTCTACCAGGTTCATTTCAGTCCTAGCCATACAAAGGGCACTAAGCATAGAGTGTGAAAACTGAGTTTCCTTGAGAGCTGCTTGGAAGCCTGATGGTGTGTGAAGTTAGTGAGCCAAATGGAGTTGTTCTCCCACAAGAACCACTCGGCTGATCCTTCTTCAATATGCCCTTCACCAACATGCAGTGTTTCCTGGATTGAATCAGCTCTCACACCAATATTTGCGTCTACAACCTTTGCATTGAGGGCTATCTGAAAACGGCTGTGGCGCTGAAGTTGCCTGTGAATGTGGAGTTGGTGGCATGTGAAACCCGCATGTGGAGCATGCGTTTGTGTGGGATGCTCTACCAGGTTCATTCCTAGATAATGCACTCAAAGGGCACTAAGCATAGAGTGTGAAAACTGAGTTTCCTTGAGAGCTGCTTGGAAGCCTGATGGTGTGTGAAGTTAGTGAGCCAAATGGAGTTGTTCTCCCACAAGAACCACTCGGCTGATCCTTCTTCAATATGCCCTTCACCAACATGCAGTGTTTCCTTGATTGAATTAGCTCTCACACCAATATTTGCGTCTAGAGCCTTTGCATTGAGGGCTATCTGAAAACGGCTGTGGCGCTGAAGTTGCCTGTGAATGTGGAGTTGGTGGCATGTGAAACCCGCATGTGGAGCATTCGTTTGTGTGGGATGCTCTACCAGGTTCATTCCTAGATAATGCACTCAAAGGGCACTAAGCATAGAGTGTGAAAACTGAGTTTCCTTGAGAGCTGCTTGGAAGCCTGATGGTGTGTGAAGTTAGTGAGCCAAATGGAGTTGTTCTCCCACAAGAACCACTCAGCTGATCCTTCTTCAATATGCCCTTCACCAACATGCAGTGTTTCCTTGATTGAATTAGCTCTCACACCAATATTTGCGTCTAGAGCCTTTGCTTTGAGGGCTATCTGAAACCGGCTGTGGCGCTGAAGTTGCCTGTGAATGTGGAGTTGGTGACATGTGAAACCCGCATGTGGAGCATTCGTTTGTGTGGGATGCTCTACCAGGTTCATTCCTAGATAATGCACTCAAAGGGCACTAAGCATAGAGTGTGAAAACTGAGTTTCCTTGAGAGCTGCTTGGAAGCCTGATGGTGTGTGAAGTTAGTGAGCCAAATGGAGTTGTTCTCCCACAAGAACCACTCGGCTGATCCTTCTTCAATATGCCCTTCACCAACATGCAGTGTTTCCTTGATTGAATTAGCTCTCACACCAATATTTGCGTCTAGAGCCTTTGCATTGAGGGCTATCTGAAAACGGCTGTGGCGCTGAAGTTGCCTGTGAATGTGGAGTTGGTGGCATGTGAAACCCGCATGTGGAGCATTCGTTTGTGTGGGATGCTCTACCAGGTTCATTTCAGTCCTAGCCATACAAAGGGCACTAAGCTTAGATTGTGAAAACTGAGTTTCCTTGAGAGCTGCTTGGAAGCCTGATGGTGTGTGAAGTTAGTGAGCCAAATGGAGTTGTTCTCCCACAAGAACCACTCGGCTGATCCTTCTTCAACATGCCCTTCACCAACATGCAGTGTTTCCTTGATTGAATTAGCTCTCACACCAATATTTGCGTCTAGAGCCTTTTTATTGAGGGCTATCTGAAAATGGCTGTGGCGCTGAAGTTGCCTGTGAATGTGGAGTTGGTGGCATGTGAAACCCGCATGCGGAACATTCGTTTGTGTGGGATGCTCTACCAGGTTCATTCCTAGATAATGCACTCAAAGGGCATTAAACATAGAGTGTGAAAACTGAGTTTCCTTGAGAGCTGCTTGGAAGCCTGATGGTGTGTGAAGTTAGTGAGCCAAATGGAATTGTTCTCCCACAAGAACCACTCGGCTGATCCTTCTTCAATATGCCCTTCACCAACATGCAGTGTTTCCTTGATTGAATTAGCTCTCACACCAATATATGCGTCTAGAGCCTTTGCATTGAGGGCTATCTGAAAACGGCTGTGGCGCTGAAGTTGCCTGTGAATGTGGAGTTGGTGGCATGTGAAACCCGCATGTGGAGCATTCGTTTGTGTGGGATGCTCTACCAGGTTCATTCCTAGATAATGCACTCAAAGGGCACTAAGCATAGAGTGTGAAAACTGAGTTTCCTTGAGAGCTGCTTGGAAGCCTGATGGTGTGTGAAGTTAGTGAGCCAAATGGAGTGGTTCTCCCACAAGAACCACTCGGCTGATCCTTCTTCAATATGCCCTTCACCAACATGCAGTGTTTCCTTGATTGAATTAGCTCTCACACCAATATTTGCGTCTAGAGCCTTTGCTTTGAGGGCTATCTGAAAACGGCTGTGGCGCTGAAGTTGCCTGTGAATGTGGAGTTGGTGGCATGTGAAACCCGCATGTGGAGCATTCGTTAGTGTGGGATGCTCTACCAGGTTCATTCCTAGATAATGCACTCAAAGGGCACTAAGCATAGAGTGTGAAAACTGAGTTTCCTTGAGAGCTGCTTGGAAGCCTGATGGTGTGTGAAGTTAGTGAGCCAAATGGAGTTGTTCTCCCACAAGAACCACTCGGCTGATCCTTCTTCAATATGCCCTTCACCAACATGCAGTGTTTCCTTGATTGAATTAGCTCTCACACCAATATTTGCGTCTAGAGCCTTTGCATTGAGGGCTATCTGAAAACGGCTGTGGCGCTGAAGTTGCCTGTGAATGTGGAGTTGGTGGCATGTGAAACCCGCATGTGGAGCATTCGTTTGTGTGGGATGCTCTACCAGGTTCATTCCTAGATAATGCACTCAAAGGGCACTAAGCATAGAGTGTGAAAACTGAGTTTCCTTGAGAGCTGCTTGGAAGCCTGATGGTGTGTGAAGTTAGTGAGCCAAATGGAGTTGTTCTCCCACAAGAACCACTCAGCTGATCCTTCTTCAACATGCCCTTCACCAACATGCAGTGTTTCCTTGATTGAATTAGCTCTCACACCAATATTTGCGTCTAGAGCCTTTGCATTGAGGGCTATCTGAAAACGGCTGTGGCGCTGAAGTTGCCTGTGAATGTGGAGTTGGTGGCATGTGAAACCCGCATGTGGAGCATTCGTTTGTGTGGGATGCTCTACCAGGTTCATTCCTAGATAATGCACTCAAAGGGCATTAAACATAGAGTGTGAAAACTGAGTTTCCTTGAGAGCTGCATGGAAGCCTGATGGTGTGTGAAGTTAGTGAGCCAAATGGAGTTGTTCTCCCACAAGAACCACTCGGCTGATCCCTGTTCATTATGCCCTTCACCAACATGCAGTGTTTCCTTGATTGAATTAGCTCTCACACCAATATTTGCGTCTAGAGCCTTTGCATTGAGGGCTGTCTGAAAACGGCTGTGGCGCTGAAGTTGCCTGTGAATGTGGAGTTGGTGGCATGTGAAACCCGCATGTGGAGCATTCGTTTGTGTGGGATGCTCTACCAGGTTCATTCCTAGATAATGCACTCAAAGGGCACTAAGCATAGAGTGTGAAAACTGAGTTTCCTTGAAAGCTGCTTGGAAGCCTGATGGTGTGTGAAGTTAGTGAGCCAAATGGAGTTGTTCTCCCACAAGAACCACTCGGCTGATCCTTCTTCAATATGCCCTTCACCAACATGCAGTGTTTCCTGGATTGAATCAGCTCTCACACCAATATTTGCGTCTAGAGCCTTTGCATTGAGGGCTATCTGAAAACGGCTGTGGCGCTGAAGTTGCCTGTGAATGTGGAGTTGGTGGCATATGAAACCCGCATGTGGAGCATGCGTTTGTGTGGAATGCTCTACCAGGTTCATTTCTAGATAATGCACTCAAAGGGCACTAAGCTTAGATTGTGAAAACTGAGTTTCCTTAAGAGCTGCTTGGAAGCCTGATGTTGTGTGAAGTTAGTGAGCCAAATGGAGTGGTTCTCCCACAAGAACCACTCGGCTGATCCTTCTTCAATATGCCCTTCACCAACATGCAGTGTTTCCTTGATTGAATTAGCTCTCACACAGAGTTGGTGGCATGTGAAACCCGCAAGTGGAGCATTCGTTTGTGTGGGATGCTCTACCAGGTTCATTCCTAGATAATGCACTCAAAGGGCACTAAGCATAGAGTGTGAAAACTGAGTTTCCTTGAGAGCTGCTTGGAAGCCTGATGGTGTGTGTAGTTAGTGAGCCAAATGGAGTTGTTCTCCCACAAGAACCACTCGGCTGATCCTTCTTCAATATGCCCTTCACCAACATGCAGTGTTTCCTTGATTGAATTAGCTCTCACACCAATATTTGCGTCTAGAGCCTTTGCATTGAGGGCTATCTGAAAACGGCTGTGGCGCTGAAGTTGCCTGTGAATGTGGAGTTGGTGGCATGTGAAACCCGCATGTGGAGCATTCGTTTGTGTGGGATGCTCTACCAGGTTCATTCCTAGATAATGCACTCAAAGGGCACTAAGCATAGAGTGTGAAAACTGAGTTTCCTTGAAAGCTGCTTGGAAGCCTGATGGTGTGTGAAGTTAGTGAGCCAAATGGAGTTGTTCTCCCACAAGAACCACTCGGCTGATCCTTCTTCAATATGCCCTTCACCAACATGCAGTGTTTCTTGGATTGAATCAGCTCTCACACCAATATTTGCGTCTAGTGCCGTTGCATTGAGGGCTATCTGAAAACGGCTGTGGCGCTGAAGTTGCCTGTGAATGTGGAGTTGGTGGCATGTGAAACCCGCATGTGGAGCATGGGTTTGTGTGGGATGCTCTACCAGGTTCATTTCTAGATAATGCACTCAAAGGGCACTAAGCAAAGAGTGTGAAAACTGAGTTTCCTTAAGAGCTGCTTGGAAGCCTGATGTGTGAAGTTAGTGAGCCAAATGGAGTTGTTCTCCCACAAGAACCACTTGGCTGATCCTTCTTCAATATGCCCTTCACCAACATGCAGTGTTTCCTTGATTGAATTAGCTCTCACACAGAGTTGGTGGCATGTGAAACCCGCAAGTGGAGCATTCGTTTGTGTGGGATGCTCTACCAGGTTCATTCCTAGATAATGCACTCAAAGGGCACTAAGCATAGAGTGTGAAAACTGAGTTTCCTTGAGAGCTGCTTGGAAGCCTGATGGTGTGTGAAGTTAGTGAGCCAAATGGAGTTGTTCTCCCACAAGAACCACTCGGCTGATCCTTCTTCAATATGCCCTTCACCAACATGCAGTGTTTCCTTGATTGAATTAGCTCTCACACCAATATTTGCGTCTAGAGCCTTTGCATTGAGGGCTATCTGAAAACGGCTGTGGCGCTGAAGTTGCCTGTGAATGTGGAGTTGGTGGCATGTGAAACCCGCATGTGGAGCATTCGTTTGTGTGGGATGCTCTACCAGGTTCATTTCAGTCCTAGCCATACAAAGGGCACTAAGCTTAGATTGTGAAAACTGAGTTTCCTTGAGAGCTGCTTGGAAGCCTGATGGTGTGTGAAGTTAGTGAGCCAAATGGAGTTGTTCTCCCACAAGAACCACTCAGCTGATCCTTCTTCAACATGCCCTTCACCAACATGCAGTGTTTCCTTGATTGAATTAGCTCTCACACCAATATTTGCGTCTAGAGCCTTTGCATTGAGGGCTATCTGAAAATGGCTGTGGCTCTAAAGTTGCCTGTGAATGTGGAGTTGGTGGCATGTGAAACCCGCATGCGGAACATTCGTTTGTGTGGGATGCTCTACCAGGTTCATTCCTAGATAATGCACTCAAAGGGCATTAAACATAGAGTGTGAAAACTGAGTTTCCTTGAGAGCTGCTTGGAAGCCTGATGGTGTGTGAAGTTAGTGAGCCAAATGGAGTTGTTCTCCCACAAGAACCACTCGGCTGATCCTTCTTCAATATGCCCTTCACCAACATGCAGTGTTTCCTTGATTGAATTAGCTCTCACACCAATATATGCGTCTAGAGCCTTTGCATTGAGGGCTATCTGAAAACGGCTGTGGCGCTGAAGTTGCCTGTGAATGTGGAGTTGGTGGCATGTGAAACCCGCATGTGGAGCATTCGTTTGTGTGGGATGCTCTACCAGGTTCATTCCTAGATAATGCACTCAAAGGACACTAAGCATAGAGTGTGAAAACTGAGTTTCCTTGAGAGCTGCTTGGAAGCCTGATGGTGTGTGAAGTTAGTGAGCCAAATGGAGTTGTTCTCCCACAAGAACCACTCGGCTGATCCTTCTTCAATATGCCCTTCACCAACATGCAGTGTTTCCTTGATTGAATTAGCTCTCACACCAATATTTGCGTCTAGAGCCTTTGCATTGAGGGCTATCTGAAAACGGCTGTGGCGCTGAAGTTGCCTGTGAATGTGGAGTTGGTGGCATGTGAAACCCGCATGTGGAGCATTCGTTTGTGTGGGATGCTCTACCAGGTTCATTCCTAGATAATGCACTCAAAGGGCACTAAGCATAGAGTGTGAAAACTGAGTTTCCTTGAGAGCTGCTTGGAAGCCTGATGGTGTGTGAAGTTAGTGAGCCAAATGGAGTTGTTCTCCCACAAGAACCACTCGGCTGATCCTTCTTCAATATGCCCTTCACCAACATGCAGTGTTTCCTTGATTGAATTAGCTCTCACACCAATATTTGCGTCTAGAGCCTTTGCATTGAGGGCTATCTGAAAACGGCTGTGGCGCTGAAGTTGCCTGTGAATGTGCAGTTGGTGGCATGTGAAACCCGCATGTGGAGCATTCGTTTGTGTGGGATGCTCTACCAGGTTCATTCCTAGATAATGCACTCAAAGGGCACTAAGCATAGAGTGTGAAAACTGAGTTTCCTTGAGAGCTGCTTGGAAGCCTGATGGTGTGTGAAGTTAGTGAGCCAAATGGAGTTGTTCTCCCACAAGAACCACTCGGCTGATCCTTCTTCAGTATGCCCTTCACCAACATGCAGTGTTTCCTTGATTGAATTAGCTCTCACACCAATATTTGCGTCTAGAGCCTTTGCATTGAGGGCTATCTGAAAACGGCTGTGGCGCTGAAGTTGCCTGTGAATGTGGAGTTGGTGGCATGTGAAACCCGCATGTGGAGCATTCGTTTGTGTGGGATGCTCTACCAGGTTCATTTCAGTCCTAGCCATACAAAGGGCACTAAGCATAGAGTGTGAAAACTGAGTTTCCTTGAGAGCTGCTTGGAAGCCTGATGGTGTGTGAAGTTAGTGAGCCAAATGGAGTTGTTCTCCCACAAGAACCACTCGGCTGATCCTTCTTCAATATGCCCTTCACCAACATGCAGTGTTTCCTTGATTGAATTAGCTCTCACACCAATATTTGCGTCTAGAGCCTTTGCATTGAGGGCTATCTGAAAATGGCTGTGGCGCTGAAGTTGCCTGTGAATGTGGAGTTGGTGGCATGTGAAACCCGCATGCGGAACATTCGTTTGTGTGGGATGCTCTACCAGGTTCATTCCTAGATAATGCACTCAAAGGGCATTAAACATAGAGTGTGAAAACTGAGTTTCCTTGAGAGCTGCTTGGAAGCCTGATGGTGTGTGAAGTTAGTGAGCCAAATGGAGTTGTTCTCCCACAAGAACCTCTCGGCTGATCCTTCTTCAATATGCCCTTCACCAACATGCAGTGTTTCCTTGATTGAATTAGCTCTCACACCAATATATGCGTCTAGAGCCTTTGCATTGAGGGCTATCTGAAAACGGCTGTGGCGCTGAAGTTGCCTGTGAATGTGGAGTTGGTGGCATGTGAAACCCGCATGTGGAGCATTCGTTTGTGTGGGATGCTCTACCAGGTTCATTCCTAGATATTGCACTCAAAGGGCACTAAGCATAGAGTGTGAAAACTGAGTTTCCTTGAGAGCTGCTTGGAAGCCTGATGGTGTGTGAAGTTAGTGAGCCAAATGGAGTTGTTCTCCCACAAGAACCACTCGGCTGATCCTTCTTCAATATGCCCTTCACCAACATGCAGTGTTTCCTTGATTGAATTAGCTCTCACACCAATATTTGCGTCTAGAGCCTTTGCTTTGAGGGCTATCTGAAAACGGCTGTGGCGCTGAAGTTGCCTGTGAATGTGGAGTTGGTGGCATGTGAAACCCGCATGTGGAGCATTCGTTTGTGTGGGATGCTGACCAAGCTTCATTTCAGTCCTGGGCACACAAAGATCACTAAGCATAGAGTGTGAAAACTGAGTTTCCTTGAGAGCTGCTTGGAAGCCTGATGGTGTGTGGAGTTAGTGAGCCACATGGAGTTGTTCTCCCACAAGAACCACTCAGCTAATCTTCTTCAGTATGCCCTTCACCAACATGCAGTGTTTCCTTGATTGAATTAGCTCTCACACCAATATTTGCGTCTAGAGCCTTTGCATTGAGGGCTATCTGAAAACGGCTGTGGCGCTGAAGTTGCCTGTGAATGTGGAGTTGGTGGCATGTGAAACCCGCATGTGGAGCATTCGTTTCTGTGGGATGCTCTACCAGGTTCATTTCAGTCCTAGCCATACAAAGGGCACTAAGCATAGAGTGTGAAAACTGAGTTTCCTTGAGAGCTGCTTGGAAGCCTGATGGTGTGTGAAGTTAGTGAGCCAAATGGAGTTGTTCTCCCACAAGAACCACTCGGCTGATCCTTCTTCAATATGCCCTTCACCAACATGCAGTGTTTCCTTGATTGAATTAGCTCTCACACCAATATTTGCGTCTAGAGCCTTTGCATTGAGGGCTATCTAAAAACGAATGTGGCGCTGAAGTTGCCTGTGAATGTGGAGTTGGTGGCATGTGAAACCCGCATGTGGAGCATTCGTTTGTGTGGGATGCTGACCAAGATTCATGTCAGTCCTGGGCACACAAAGAGCACTAAGCATAGAGTGTGAAAACTGAGTTTCCTTGAGAGCTGCTTGGAAGCCTGATGGTGTGTGAAGTTAGTGAGCCAAATGGAGTTGTTCTCCCACAAGAACCACTCGGCTGATCCTTCTTCAATATGCCCTTCACCAACATGCAGTGTTTCCTTGATTGAATTAACTCTCACACCAACATTTGCGTCTAGAGCCTTTGCATTGAGGGCTATCTGAAAACGGCTGTGGCGCTGAAGTTGCCTGTGAATGTGGAGTTGGTGGCATGTGAAACCCGCATGTGGAGCATTCGTTTGTGTGGGATGCTCTACCAGGTTCATTCCTAGATAATGTACTCAAAGGGCACTAAGCATAGAGTGTGAAAACTGAGTTTCCTTGAGAGCTGCTTGGAAGCCTGATGGTGTGTGAAGTTAGTGAGCCAAATGGAGTTGTTCTCCGACAAGAACCACTCGGCTGATCCTTCTTCAATATGCCCTTCACCAACATGCAGTGTTTCCTTGATTGAATTGGCTCTCACACCAATATTTGCGTCTAGAGCCTTTGCATTGAGGGCTATCTGAAAACGGCTGTGGCGCTGAAGTTGCCTGTAAATGCGCAGTTGGTGGAATGTGAAACCCGCATGTGGAGCATTCATTTGTGTGGGATGCTCTACCAGGTTCATTTCAGTCCTAGCCATACAAAGGGCACTAAGCATAGAGTGTGAAAACTGAGTTTCCTTGAGAGCTGCTTGGAAGCCTGATGGTGTGTGAAGTTAGTGAGCCAAATGGAGTTGTTCTCCCACAAGAACCACTCGGCTGATCCTTCTTCAATATGCCCTTCACCAACATGCAGTGTTTCCTTGATTGAATTAGCTCTCACACCAATATTTGCGTCTAGAGCCTTTGCATTGAGGGCTATCTGAAAACGACTGTGGCGCTGAAGTTGCCTGTGAATGTGGAGTTGGTGGCATGTGAAACCCGCATGTGGAGCATTCGTTTGTGTGGGATGCTCTACCAGGTTCATTCCTAGATAATGCACTCAAAGGGCACTAAGCATAGAGTGTGAAAACTGAGTTTCCTTGAGAGCTGCTTGGAAGCCTGATGGTGTGTGAAGTTAGTGAGCCAAATGGAGTTGTTCTCCCACAAGAACCACTCGGCTGATCCTTCTTCAATATGCCCTTCACCAACATGCAGTGTTTCCTTGATTGAATTAGCTCTCACACCAATATTTGTGTCTAGAGCCTTTGCATTGAGGGCTATCTGAAAACGGCTGTGGCGCTGAAGTTGCCTGTGAATGTGGAGTTGGTGGCATGTGAAACCCGCATGTGGAGCATTCGTTTGTGTGGGATGCTCTACCAGGTTCATTTCAGTCCTAGCCATACAAAGGGCACTAAGCATAGAGTGTGAAAACTGAGTTTCCTTGAGAGCTGCTTGGAACCCTGATGGTGTGTGAAGTTAGTGAGCCAAATGGAGTTGTTCTCCCACAAGAACCACTCGGCTGATCCTTCTTCAATATGCCCTTCACCAGCATGCAGTGTTTCCTTGATTGAATTAGCTCTCACACCAATATTTGCGTCTAGAGCCTTTGCATTGAGGGCTATCTAAAAACGGCTGTGGCGCTGAAGTTGCCTGTGAATGTGGAGTTGGTGGCACGTGAAACCCGCATGTGGAGCATTCGTTTGTGTGGGATGCTCTACCAGGTTCATTCCTAGATAATGCACTCAAAGGGCACTAAGCATAGAGTGTGAAAACTGAGTTTCCTTGAGAGCTGCTTGGAAGCCTGATGGTGTGTGAAGTTAGTGAGCCAAATGGAGTTGTTCTCCCACAAGAACCACTCGGCTGATCCTTCTTCAATATGCCCTTCACCAACATGCAGTGTTTCCTGGATTGAATCAGCTCTCACACCAATATTTGCGTCTAGAGCCTTTGCATTGAGGGCTATCTGAAAACGGCTGTGGCGCTGAAGTTGCCTGTGAATGTGGAGTTGGTGGCATGTGAAACCCGCATGTGGAGCATGCGTTTGTGTGGGATGCTCTACCAGGTTCATTCCTAGATAATGCACTCAAAGGGCACTAAGCATAGAGTGTGAAAACTGAGTTTCCTTGAGAGCTGCTTGGAAGCCTGATGGTGTGTGAAGTTAGTGAGCCAAATGGAGTTGTTCTCCCACAAGAACCACTCGGCTGATCCTTCTTCAATATGCCCTTCACCAACATGCAGTGTTTCCTGGATTGAATTAGCTCTCACACCAATATTTGCGTCTAGAGCCTTTGCATTGAGGGCTATCTGAAAACGGCTGTGGCGCTGAAGTTGCCTGTGAATGTGGAGTTGGTGGCATGTGAAACCCGCATGTGGATCACTCATTTGTGTGGGATGCTCTACCAGGTTCATTTCAGTCCTAGCCATACAAAGGGCACTAAGCTTAGAGTGTGAAAACTGAGTTTCCTTGAGAGCTGCTTGGAAGCCTGATGGTGTGTGAAGTTAGTGAGCCAAATGGAGTTGTTCTCCCACAAGAACCACTCGGCTGATCCTTCTTCAATATGCCCTTCACCAACATGCAGTGTTTCCTTGATTGAATTAGCTCTCACACCAATATTTGCGTCTAGAGCCTTTGCATTGAGGGCTATCTGAAAACAGCTGTGGCGCTGAAGTTGCCTGTGAATGTGGAGTTGGTGGCATGTGAAACCCGCATGTGGAGCATTCGTTTGTGTGGGATGCTCTACCAGGTTCATTCCTAGATAATGCACTCAAAGGGCACTAAGCAAAGAGTGTGAAAACTGAGTTTCCTTAAGAGCTGTTTGGAAGCCTGATGGTGTGTGAAGTTAGTGAGCCAAATGGAGTTGTTCTCCCACAAGAACCACTCGGCTGATCCTTCTTCAATATGCCCTTCACCAACATGCAGTGTTTCCTTGATTGAATTAGCTCTCACACCAATATTTGCGTCTAGAGCCTTTGCATTGAGGGCTATCTGAAAACGGCTGTGGCGCTGAAGTTGCCTGTGAATGTGGAGTTGGTGGCATGTGAAACCCGCATGTGGAGCATTCGTTTGTGTGGGATGCTCTACCAGGTTCATTCCTAGATAATGCACTCAAAGGGCACTAAGCAAAGAGTGTGAAAACTGAGTTTCCTTGAGAGCTGCTTGGAAGCCTGATGGTGTGTGAAGTTAGTGAGCCAAATGGAGTTGTTCTCCCACAAGAACCACTCGGCTGATCCTTCTTCAATATGCCCTTCACCAACATGCAGTGTTTCCTTGATTGAATTAGCTCTCACACCAATATTTGCGTCTAGAGCCTTTGCATTGAGGGCTATCTGAAAACGGCTGTGGCGCTGAAGTTGCCTGTGAATGTGGAGTTGGTGGCATGTGAAACCCGCATGTGGAGCATTCGTTTGTGTGGGATGCTCTACCAGGTTCATTTCAGTCCTAGCCATACAAAGGGCACTAAGCATAGAGTGTGAAAACTGAGTTTCCTTGAGAGCTGCTTGGAAGCCTGATGGTGTGTGAAGTTAGTGAGCCAAATGGAATTGTTCTCCCACAAGAACCACTCGGCTGATCCTTCTTCAATATGCCCTTCACCAACATGCAGTGTTTCCTGGATTGAATCAGCTCTCACACCAATATTTGCGTCTAGAGCCTTTGCATTGAGGGCTATCTGAAAACGGCTGTGGCGCTGAAGTTGCCTGTGAATGTGGAGTTGGTGGCATGTGAAACCCGCATGTGGAGCATTCGTTTGTGTGGGATGCTCTACCAGGTTCATTCCTAGATAATGCACTCAAAGGGCACTAAGCATAGAGTGTGAAAACTGAGTTTCCTTGAGAGCTGCTTGGAAGCCTGATGGTGTGTGAAGTTAGTGAGCCAAATGGAGTTGTTCTCCCACAAGAACCACTCGGCTGATCCTTCTTCAATATGCCCTTCACCAACATGCAGTGTTTCCTTGATTGAATTAGCTCTCACACCAATATTTGCGTCTAGAGCCTTTGCTTTGAGGGCTATCTGAAAACGGCTGTGGCGCTGAAGTTGCCTGTGAATGTGGAGTTGGTGGCATGTGAAACCCGCATGTGGAGCATTCGTTTGTGTGGGATGCTCTACCATGTTCATTCCTAGATAATGCACTCAAAGGGCACTAAGCATAGAGTGTGAAAACTGAGTTTCCTTGAGAGCTGCTTGGAAGCCTGATGGTGTGTGAAGTTAGTGAGCCAAATGGAGTTGTTCTCCCACAAGAACCACTCGGCTGATCCTTCTTGAATATGCCCTTCACCAACATGCAGTGTTTCCTTGATTGAATTAGCTCTCACACCAATATTTGCGTCTAGAGCCTTTGCATTGAGGGCTATCTGAAAACGGCTGTGGCGCTGAAGTTGCCTGTGAATGTGGAGTTGGTGGCATGTGAAACCCGCATGTGGAGCATTCGTTTGTGTGGGATGCTCTACCAGGTTCATTCCTAGATAATGCACTCAAAGGGCACTAAGCATAGAGTGTGAAAACTGAGTTTCCTTGAGAGCTGCTTGGAAGCCTGATGGTGTGTGAAGTTAGTGAGCCAAATGGAGTTGTTCTCCCACAAGAACCACTCGGCTGATCCTTCTTCAATATGCCCTTCACCAACATGCAGTGTTTCCTTGATTGAATTAGCTCTCACACCAATATTTGCGTCTAGAGCCTTTGCATTGAGGGCTATCTGAAAACGGCTGTGGCGCTGAAGTTGCCTGTGAATGTGGAGTTGGTGGCATGTGAAACCCGCATGTGGAGCATTCGTTTGTGTGGGATGCTCTACCAGGTTCATTCCTAGATAATGCACTCAAAGGGCACTAAGCATAGAGTGTGAAAACTGAGTTTCCTTGAGAGCTGCTTGGAAGCCTGATGGTGTGTGATGTTAGTGAGCCAAATGGAGTTGTTCTCCCACAAGAACCACTCGGCTGATCCTTCTTCAATATGCCCTTCACCAACATGCAGTGTTTCCTTGATTGAATTAGCTCTCACACCAATATTTGCGTCTAGAGCCTTTGCATTGAGGGCTATCTGAAAACGGCCGTGGCGCTGAAGTTGCCTGTGAATGTGGAGTTGGTGGCATGTGAAACCCGCATGTGGAGCATTCATTTTTGTGGGATGCTCTACCAGGTTCATTTCAGTCCTAGCCATACAAAGGGCACTAAGCATAGAGTGTGAAAACTGAGTTTCCTTGAGAGCTGCTTGGAAGCCTGATGGTGTGTGAAGTTAGTGAGCCAAATGGAGTTGTTCTCCCACAAGAACCACTCAGCTGATCCTTCTTCAATATGCCCTTCACCAACATTCAGTGTTTCCTTGATTGAATTAGCTCTCACACCAATATTTGTGTCTAGAGCCTTTGCATTGAGGGCTATCTGAAAACGGCTGTGGCGCTGAAGTTGCCTGTGAATGTGGAGTTGGTGGCATGTGAAACCCGCATGTGGAGCATTCGTTTGTGTGGGATGCTCTACCAGGTTCATTCCTAGATAATGCACTCAAAGGGCACTAAGCATAGAGTGTGAAAACTGAGTTTCCTTGAGAGCTGCTTGGAAGCCTGATGGTGTGTGAAGTTAGTGAGCCAAATGGAGTTGTTCTCCCACAAGAACCACTCGGCTGATCCTTCTTCAATATGCCCTTCACCAACATGCAGTGTTTCCTTGATTAAATTAGCTCTCACACCAATATTTGCGTCTAGAGCCTTTGCATTGAGGGCTATCTGAAAACGGCTGTGGCGCTGAAGTTGCCTGTGAATGTGGAGTTGGTGGCATGTGAAACCCGCATGTGGAGCATTCGTTTGTGTGGGATGCTCTACCAGGTTCATTCCTAGATAATGCACTCAAAGGGCACTAAGCATAGAGTGTGAAAACTGAGTTTCCTTGAGAGCTGCTTGGAAGCCTGATGGTGTGTGAAGTTAGTGAGCCAAATGGAGTTGTTCTCCCACAAGAACCACTCGGCTGATCCTTCTTCAATATGCCCTTCTCCAACATGCAGTGTTTCCTTGATTGAATTAGCTCTCACACCAATATTTGCGTCTAGAGCCTTTGCATTGAGGGCTATCTGAAAACGGCTGTGGCGCTGAAGTTGCTTGTGAATGTGGAGTTGGTGGCATGTGAAACCCGCATGTGGAGCATTCGTTTGTGTGGGATGCTCTACCAGGTTCATTCCTAGATAATGCACTCAAAGGGCACTAAGCATAGAGTGTGAAAACTGAGTTTCCTTGAGAGCTGCTTGGAAGCCTGATGGTGTGTGATGTTAGTGAGCCAAATGGAGTTGTTCTCCCACAAGAACCACTCGGCTGATCCTTCTTCAATATGCCCTTCACCAACATGCAGTGTTTCCTTGATTGAATTAGCTCTCACACCAATATTTGCGTCTAGAGCCTTTGCATTGAGGGCTATCTGAAAACGGCCGTGGCGCTGAAGTTGCCTGTGAATGTGGAGTTGGTGGCATGTGAAACCCGCATGTGGAGCATTCGTTTGTGTGGGATGCTCTACCAGGTTCATTCCTAGATAATGCACTCAAAGGGCACTAACCATAGAGTGTGAAAACTGAGTTTCCTTGAGAGCTGCTTGGAAGCCTGATGATGTGTGAAGTTAGTGAGCCAAATGGAGTTGTTCTCCCACAAGAACCACTCGGCTGATTCTTCTTCAATATGCCCTTCACCAACATGCAGTGTTTCCTTGATTGAATTAGCTCTCACACCAATATTTGCGTCTAGAGCCTTTGCATTGAGGGCTATCTGAAAACGGCTGTGGCGCTGAAGTTGCCTGTGAATGTGGAGTTGGTGGCATGTGAAACCCGCATGTGGAACATTCGTTTGTGTGGGATGCTCTACCAGGTTCATTCCTAGATAATGCACTCAAAGGGCATTAAACATAGAGTGTGAAAACTGAGTTTCCTTGAGAGCTGCTTGGAAGCCTGATGGTGTGTGAAGTTAGTGAGCCAAATGGAGTTGTTCTCCCACAAGAACCACTCGGCTGATCCTTCTTCAATATGCCCTTCACCAACATGCAGTGTTTCCTTGATTAAATTAGCTCTCACACCAATATTTGCGTCTAGAGCCTTTGCATTGAGGGCTATCTGAAAACGGCTGTGGCGCTGAAGTTGCCTGTGAATGTGGAGTTGGTGGCATGTGAAACCCGCATGTGGAGCATTCGTTTCTGTGGGATGCTCTACCAGGTTCATTTCAGTCCTAGCCATACAAAGGGCACTAAGCATAGAGTGTGAAAACTGAGTTTCCTGGACTCGCAAGATGGCCGACATAGGAGGAAGACTGTGAGAGAGCTCACAGACAGAGAGGGCTAGAACGCAACAAAAGCGTAAGTGGAGCAGCATAGAACTACAGGGAGAAGAACGTGAAGTTCCCTGGACAGTGTGGAGCCAAAAAAATCCACACAACTCGGAAGAGCAACCAGGGAAAAACAAAGCAAAGGACAGGGAAGACGACTTTCCGCTCCTGACCTGCTGAGTCACCTCTGAGTACAGACGCTGAAAGCCGCCGAACCCACCCAAAGACCGACCTGAAGACGCTGTGGCCGTGAGGACCGGAGGAGATTGGGACCCGCTGGCATCTGCTCACCCTGGTCACCAGGACTCGCCAGGACCTGCCCCGCTGCGGACACCAGGACCCTGAATCACCGGGACCCGCCGGCATCTGCCCACCCTGGTCGCCAACCCCCGGGACCTGCACCAGCCGCAGCCTCCAGGCTCCATCGCGACCCGCGCGGAGACCAGCAACGGACGCAGCAGTCGGGAGACGCACTGGCGGCCAGGATTCCCACCAGAGGAAGAGGCAGACTGCAAGAACCTGAGGTTTGAGTGAGTTGGGTGGGGACAGTGGTGGGTTGGAGGCTTCGGGAGTTGGCCCCCCAGGGGCACGGACAGAGCCTGAACACAATTGGCCTCCCCGCCCCTCCCCCCCCCAGGCTCCAGCCTCTAGAGACACAGGGCGAGTGCCTTGAGACTGCCAAAACTGTGTCTGGGAGAAAGGCAAAAGGCACACTGGATACTCCCCTGTGCCTTTGCGGTGTGGCACTCAGCTGGGCGGTGCTATCCCACAGGAACCCAAGCACGCCTCTGGGCTGGGCGGTTCCCTGCTAGCGCAGGGGCGGTCGGTCCCCTGCAAGTGCTGGGGTGGGCGGACCTGCGCAGGAGGCGTTTCCAGAGAGCACCTGGAACACGCCCTATAGTCCCTTGCTCCGAGCCCTGTGATCCAGTAAACAGGGTGGGCGCACAGAGAGTGCCTTCACTCCCCCACGCCCTGTGGTAGCATACCTGTAGGGGACGAGCTGAGAGTGTGCTTTGAATCCGCTGGGCCCTGGAAGAGGCGCCCTGAGGTCCAGTGTTCTGGAGACGCACCAAAAGTGCCTTGAAAATTCCCACACCCTGCTACTCCACGCCTGCAGACTCCGATCTCTACAGGATAGTGCTTGGAGACCCCTCAGCACACTGGTGCCTAGGTCTCTCAAAAAAGAAACACTAACACAATGGGAAGAAATACCAGAAAAGGTAATGATCCAGATGAGAGTGCCAACACCCTACCAATAAAGGATCGAAAGCCAGTGTCTATTTCGGAGATGCGAGATGAAGACATAGAAGATCTACCAGACAAGGAATTCAAAAAAATAATGTTAAAATATGTCAGAGACAATGAGAAGAATTGGGAGGACTTCAAGGAATTCAAGAACCACATAGCCTCAGAAATACAACAAATGAAAAGTAAAATCCTTGACTTAGAGCACAAAATTGAGAGCCTAACCAACAGAACAAATACAGCAGAAGAGAGGATCTCTGAAACGGAAGACACACAAAACGAACACACCCAGTTCATGAAACAGCTGGAGACAAGTCTGAACAAAGCCAATAAGACCATACAAGAAATGAAAGACAACCTCAGAAAATCAAATATTAGGATTATTGGCCTTCCTGAAGAAGCGGAAAAAGAATCAGGAATGCAAATGGTGCTCGACGAAATTATACAGGAAAACTTTCAAAACACTTGGAACATGAATCCAGCTCAAATCCAGGACGGTCAGAGGACTCCCAGCAGATATGACCCAAAGCGATCTTCACCCAGACATATGGTGCTCAAGTTCCACTCCAACGAAGACAAAGAAAGAATCCTGAGACAAGTACGAAGCAGAGAAAAGATCACATACCGGGGAAAACCAATCAGGATCACGGCTGACTTTTCTGAAGAGACCTTACAAGCAAGAAGAGAATGGACAAAGATCTTCCAAATCCTGAATCAGAACAACTGTCAACCAAGAATATTGTACCCAGCAAAGATCTCATTCGTATTTGAGAACGAAATCAAATACTTCCACAGCAAAGAGAAATTAGAAGAATATGCCAGCACAAAACCAGCTCTACAAAATCTCCTTAGAAAAGCACTAATTCCAGAAAAAAAGGAGGTGAATCATAAGCAAAGATGGCAAACAGGAAGGTCTCCCCACTAAAGTCCACACAAGGAAGGGCAATAACACAGATATCAACACCCACAAAAACAAGTATGGCAGGGCAAAATCACAACCTCTCAATTTTAACTCTCAACACAAATGGCCTGAACTCACCAATCAAAAGGCATAGATTAACAGAATGGATTATCAAACAGCACCCAACTATCTGTTGCCTACAAGAGACACATCTAACCAGAAGAGATTCAAAGAAGCTGAAAGTGAAAGGTTGGAAACAGATATTTCATGCCAATGGACGAGAAAAAAAGGCTGGGGTAGCTGTCTTAATTTCAGATGATGTGGACTTCAATCTGACACACATCAAAAAGGACAGGGAAGGACATTATATATTGGTGAAGGGACTGATCCATCAGGAAGTAATTACCATTGTGAACATATATGCACCAAATTCAAACGCACCTAGCTATGTGAAGCAATTACTCACGGACTTAAGGGGAGACATAGATATGCACACAATAATAGTGGGTGATCTTAACACCCCACTAACAACTATAGACAGATCAACAAAACAAAAACTCAACAAAGAAACAACAGAACTCATACAAACAATAGAACAACTGGACTTGGTTGACATTTATAGAATTTTTTACCCTAAGGCCACAGATTATACATTTTTTTCAGCAGTACATGGCACCTTCTCCAGGATCGACCACATGATAGGACACAAAGCAAACCTAAATAACTTCAAAAAGATAGGAATCATACCATGTACCCTCTCAGACCACCACGGAATGAAGCTGGAAATCAGCAATTCAAAATGCCCCAGGAAATACAGAAACTCTTGGAGGCTGAACAATATGCTACTAAACGAACAATGGATCAGAGAAGAAATTAAAGATGAGATCAAAAAATTTATGGAAACCAATGAAAACTCTGACACAACATTCCAAAATTTGTGGGACACTGCCAAAGCAGTGCTACGGGGTAAACTCATCGCAATTGGAGCTCATGTCAAGGCCCAAGAGAGGCGCCAAATACAGGAACTAAACACACACCTCCAGGAACTGGAAAAACAACAGCAGAAGAGCCCCACACACAATAGGAAACAAGAAATCATCAAAACAAGGGAGGAAATCAACCAGATAGAAATAAAAAAAACCATACACAAAATCAATGAATCAAAAAGCTGGTTTTTTGAGAAGATAAACAAGATAGACACTCCACTGGCCCGACTGACAAAGAAAAAACAAGAGAAGGCAAGAATTACCAGCATCAAAGATGAAAAAGGCAACATAACAACAGACACCGCATCCATTAAGGCCATAATTAGAAATTACTACAAAGCACTGTACTCCAACAAATCAGAAGATCACCAAGAAATGGAAAAGTTCTTAGACTTCTACCACTTGCCAAAACTTAGCCCAGAGGCAACAAACGACCTGAACAAACCCATAACTGAAGTAGAGATTGAATCAGTGATTAAAGACCTCCCAACAAGGAAAAGCCCAGGCCCAGACGGCTTCACTCCAGAATTCTACAAAACATTCCAAACAGAGCTGACCCCAATCCTCTACAAACTCTTCAAAACAATAGAAAAAGAGGCAACCCTTCCAAACTCATTCTATGAAGCCAACATTACCTTAATCCCAAAACCAGACAGAGAACTAACAGAGAAGGAAAACTACAGACCTATCTCTTTGATGAACATTGATGCTAAGATTCTCAACAAAATCCTAGCCAACAGAATTCAAAAACACATCAGACAGATCATTCATCCAGATCAAGTAGGATTCATCCCTGGAATGCAGGGATGGTTCAACATTCGAAAATCTATAAATGTGATACACCACATCCAAAAACTGAAAAACAAGAATCACATGATAGTATCAATAGATGCAGAAAAAGCTTTCGACAAAATCCAACATCACTTCCTACTAAAAACCCTAACCAAGGTAGGCATAGATGGAAAAATCCACAACATAATTAAAGCAATATATGAAAAACCCAACGCCAGCATCATACTGAATGGAGAAAAGCTGGAACCCTTCCCACTGAGATCTGGAACAAGACAGGGATGTCCACTTTCTCCACTACTATTCAACATAGTCCTAGAGGTACTCGCTGAGGCCATAAGACAAGAAAAAGAAATCAGAGGAATCCAAATGGGAAACGAAGAAGTCAAGCTCTCACTATACGCAGATGATATGATTCTTTATGTAGAAGAGCCAAGAGACTCAATACAGAGACTGCTAGAACTTGTACGAGAGTTTGGTAGAGTGGCAGGGTACAAAATTAATGAACAAAAATCAACAGCCATAGTGTATGCGAACAGCCCCAAGATGGAAAAAGACTTAACCAGCAAGATACCATTCAAAATAACAGAGAAAAGTATGAAATATCTGGGAATAAATCTAACCAAAAATGTAGAAGACTTATTTGAAGAAAACTACAATCTGCTTAAAAAAGAAATTGAACAAGACCTCAAAAGATGGAGTAATATCCCATGCTCCTGGATAGGTAAAATCAATATCATTAAAATGTCTATACTGCCAAAAGCAATATATACATTCAACGCAATCCCAATCAAATTGCCCAAAATATTCTTCATGGAACTGGAAACAATGATCCAAAGGTTCATCTGGAAGCACAAAAAACCACGGATAGCTAGAACTATCCTGAAGAACAGGAAGTTAGCAGGGGGAATCACAGTTCTGGACCTCTGGACATACTATAGGGCAGTGGTTATCAAAACAGCGTGGTACTGGCACAAAGATAGAGAGGAAGATCAATGGAGCAGAATAGAAACGCCAGAAGGAAACCCACACAGATACAGCCAAATAATCTTTGACAAAAAGACAAACGACAACCCAGGCAAATGGGAAGGTCTGTTCAATAAATGCTGCTGGGACAACTGGTTGATAGCCTGCAGAAACAAAAAAATAGATCCACATCTCTCACCATACACTAAGATCAGATCTAAATGGATAACAGATCTAAACCTACATCCAGAAACCTTCAAACTTTTGGAAGAAAATGTTGGAAACACACTGGAACACTTAGGGGTAGGCCCTCACTTCCTAAAAAAGACTCCAGATGCAGTAGAAATCAAGACCAAAATAAACAATTGGGACCTCATCAAACTAAGAAGCTTCTGTACAGCTAGAGAAACAATCAACAAAGTAAAAAGGCAACCCACAGAATGGGAGAAGATCTTCGCACACGACATAGGTGATAGAGGGCTAATATCCAGAATATACAAAGAGCTACAAAACAACCAAAATGTCAAAACAAACAAGCCACTCAAGAAATGGGCACGGGAAATGGGCAGACACTTCACAAAGGAACAAACCCAAATGGCAAATAAACATATGAAAAAATGCTCAAGTTCCCTGGCAATAAGGGAAATCCAAATTAAAACATCAATGAGGTACCACCTAACGCCAGTAAGACTGGCCCACATGAATAAAAGCACCAACGACACTTGTTGGCGAGGTTGCGGGGAAAAGGGAACCCTACTCCACTGCTGGTGGGGCTGCAGGCTGGTACAGCCTCTATGGAAATCAGTATGGAGAATATTCAAACAACTCAAATTCAACATACCGTATGATCCAGCAATAGCACTCCTAGGAATATATCCAGAACACTTGTTCTATGAGAAACCAACATGTACTCCTATGTTCATAGCAGCACAATCAGTAATTGCAAAAACATGGAAACAACCAAAATGCCCATCAAAAGAGGATTGGATAAGAAAGCTATGGTTCATCTACTCCATGGAATACTACTCAGCTATTAAAAAAAACAAAATGCAGTTCTTTGTGGCCAAATGGGCCAAACTGGAAACCATAATGCTAAGGGAAATGAGCCAATCCCAAAAGGTTAAATACCACATGTTTGCCTTAATTTAAGATGATATGATGTTATGTATAACATGTTATGTTTTGAATGTTATATGTTGTGTATAAACTAAAATTGAAGTATAGGTAAGGTGGTCACAGAAGGTGGCTGGGAACCCGCATTTACTTTTAACATATTGGTTACTCATTACTATGTCAATTAATTCCATAATGATGTAAATTTTTGCTGATGGTATGTTGGAGCTTTCAATTGACTGGGATGATACTCTGCTGGCTCTGTCATCAGACCAGAGAGGGTATACCTAAGAAACCGTTGAACTTGACGGGACAATAAGATGCTGGACTCTATGTTTGGTATACGCTTGCAATGGGGAAATCTCAACTGAACTTGAGCTGTGGTTATGCAATAAGGTGGAGGAATCCACCATGGTGGGAGGGTTTGGGGAGGGGTGGGGAGAACCCAAGTATCTATGTAACTGTGTCACATAATACAATGTAATTACTGGAGTTAAATAATAAATAATTAAAAAAAAAAAAAAAAAGAAAACTGAGTTTCCTTGAGAGCTGCTTGGAAGCCTGATGGTGTGTGAAGTTAGTGAGCCAAATGGAGTTGTTCTCCCACAAGAACCACTTGGCTGATCCTTCTTCAATATGCCCTTCACCAACATGCAGTGTTTCCTTGATTGAATTAGCTCTCACACCAATATTTGCGTCTAGAGCCTTTGCATTGAGGGCTATCTGAAAACGGCTGTGGCGCTGAAGTTGCCTGTGAATGTGGAGTTGGTGGCATGTGAAACCCGCATGTGGAGCATTCGTTTGTGTGGGATGCTCTACCAGGTTCATTCCTAGATAATGCACTCAAAGGGCACTAAGCAAAGAGTGTGAAAACTGAGTTTCCTTGAGAGCTGCTTGGAAGCCTGATGGTGTGTGAAGTTAGTGAGCCAAATGGAGTTGTTCTCCCACAAGAACCACTCGGCTGATCCTTCTTCAATATGCCCTTCACCAACATGCAGTGTTTCCTTGATTGAATTAGCTCTCACACCAAAATTTGCGTCTAGAGCCTTTGCATTGAGGGCTATCTGAAAACGGCTGTGGCGCTGAAGTTGCCTGTGAATGTGGAGTTGGTGGCATGTGAAACCCGCATGTGGAGCATTCGTTTGTGTGGGATGCTCTACCAGGTTCACTCCTAGATAATGCACTCAAAGGGCATTAAACATAGAGTGTGAAAACTGAGTTTCCTTGAGAGCTGCTTGGAAGCCTGATGGTGTGTGAAGTTAGTGAGCCAAATGGAGTTGTTCTCCCACAAGAACCACTCGGCTGATCCTTCTTCAATATGCCCTTCACCAACATGCAGTGTTTCCTTGATTGAATTAGCTCTCACACCAATATTTGCGTCTAGAGCCTTTGCATTGAGGGCTATCTGAAAACGGCTGTGGCGCTGAAGTTGCCTGTGAATGTGGAGTTGGTGGCATGTGAAACCCGCATGTGGAGCATTCGTTTGTGTGGGATGCTCTACCAGGTTCATTCCTAGATAATGCACTCAAAGGGCAGTAAGCAGAGTGTGAAAACTGAGTTTCCTTGAGAGCTGCTTGGAAGCCTGATGGTGTGTGAAGTTAGTGAGCCAAATGGAGTTGTTCTCCCACAAGAACCACTCGGCTGATCCTTCTTCAATATGCCCTTCACCAACATGCAGTGTTTCCTTGATTGAATTAGCTCTCACACCAATATTTGCGTCTAGAGCCTTGGCATTGAGGGCTATCTGAAAACGGCTGTGGCGCTGAAGTTGCCTGTGAATGTGGAGTTGGTGGCATGTGAAACCCGCATGTGGAGCATTCGTTTGTGTGGGATGCTCTACCAGGTTCATTCCTAGATAATGCACTCAAAGGGCACTAAGCATAGAGTGTGAAAACTGAGTTTCCTTGAGAGCTGCTTGGAAGCCTGATGGTGTGTGAAGTTAGTGAGCCAAATGGAGTTGTTCTCCCACAAGAACCACTCGGATGATCCTTCTTCAATATGCCCTTCACCAACATGCAGTGTTTCCTTGATTGAATTAGCTCTCACACCAATATTTGCGTCTAGAGCCTTTGCATTGAGGGCTATCTGAAAACGGCTGTGGCGCTGAAGTTGCCTGTGAATGTGGAGTTGGTGGAATGTGAAACCCGCATGTGGAGCATTCGTTTCTGTGGGATGCTCTACCAGGTTCATTTCAGTCCTAGCCATACAAAGGGCACTAAGCATAGAGTGTGAAAACTGAGTTTCCTTGAGAGCTGCTTGGAAGCCTCATGGTGTGTGAAGTTAGTGAGCCAAATGGAGTTGTTCTCCCACAAGAACCACTCAGCTGATCCTTCTTCAATATGCCCTTCACCAACATGCAGTGTTTCCTTGATTGAATTAGCTCTCACACCAATATTTGTGTCTAGAGCCTTTGCATTGAGGGCTATCTGAAAACGGCTGTGGCGCTGAAGTTGCCTGTGAATGTGGAGTTGGTGGCATGTGAAACGCGCATGTGGAGCATTCATTTGTGTGGGATGCTCTACCAGGTTCATTCTTAGATAATGCACTCAAAGGGCACTAAGCATAGAGTGTGAAAACTGAGTTTCCTTAAGAGCTGCTTGGAAGCCTGATGATGTGTGAAGTTAGTGAGCCAAATGGAGTTGTTCTCCCACAAGAACCACTCGGCTGATCATTCTTCAATATGCCCTTCACCAACATGCAGTGTTTCCTTGATTGAATTAGCTCTCACACCAATATTTGCGTCTAGAGCCTTTGCATTGAGGGCTATCTGAAAACGGCTGTGGCGCTGAAGTTGCCTGTGAATGTGGAGTTGGTGGCATGTGAAACCCGCATGTGGAACATTCTTTTGTGTGGGATGCTCTACCAGGTTCATTCCTAGATAATGCACTCAAAGGGCACTAAGCATAGAGTGTGAAAACTGAGTTTCCTTGAGAGCTGCTTGGAAGCCTGATGGTGTGTGAAGTTAGTGAGCCAAATGGAGTTGTTCTCCCACCATAACCACTCGGCTGATCCTTCTTCAATATGCCCTTCACGAACATGCAGTGTTTCCTTGATTGAATTAGCTCTCACACCAATATTTGCGTCTAGAGCCTTTGCATTGAGGGCTATCTGAAAACGGCTGTGGCGCTGAAGTTGCCTGTGAATGTGGAGTTGGTGGCATGTGAAACCCGCATGTGGAGCATTCGTTTGTGTGGGATGCTCTACCAGGTTCATTCCTAGATAATGCACTCAAAGGGCACTAAGCATAGAGTGTGAAAACTGAGTTTCCTTGAGAGCTGCTTGGAAGCCTGATGGTGTGTGAAGTTAGTGAGCCAAATGGAGTTGTTCTCCCACCATAACCACTCGGCTGATCCTTCTTCAATATGCCCTTCACCAACATGCAGTGTTTCCTTGATTGAATTAGCTCTCACACCAATATTTGCGTCTAGAGCCTTTGCATTGAGGGCTATCTGAAAACGGCTGTGGCGCTGAAGTTGCCTGAGAATGTGGAGTTGGTGGCATGTGAAACCCGCATGTGGAGCATTCGTTTCTGTGGGATGCTCTACCAGGTTCATTTCAGTCCTAGCCATACAAAGGGCACTAAGCATAGAGTGTGAAAACTGAGTTTCCTTGAGAGCTGCTTGGAAGCCTGATGGTGTGTGAAGTTAGTGAGCCAAATGGAGTTGTTCTCCCACAAGAACCACTCAGCTGATCCTTCTTCAATATGCCCTTCACCAACATGCAGTGTTTCCTTGATTGAATTAGCTCTCACACCAATATTTGTGTCTAGAGCCTTTGCATTGAGGGCTATCTGAAAACGGCTGTGGCGCTGAAGTTGCCTGTGAATGTGGAGTTGGTGGCATGTGAAACCCGCATGTGGAGCATTCGTTTCTGTGGGATGCTCTACCAGGTTCATTCTTAGATAATGCACTCAAAGGGCACTAAGCATAGAGTGTGAAAACTGAGTTTCCTTAAGAGCTGCTTGGAAGCCTGATGATGTGTGAAGTTAGTGAGCCAAATGGAGTTGTTCTCCCACAAGAACCACTCGGCTGATCCTTCTTCAATATGCCCTTCACCAACATGCAGTGTTTCCTTGATTGAATTAGCTCTCACACCAATATTTGCGTCTAGAGCCTTGGCATTGAGGGCTATCTGAAAACGGCTGTGGCGCTGAAGTTGCCTGTGAATGTGGAGTTGGTGGCATGTGAAACCCGCATGTGGAACATTCTTTTGTGTGGGATGCTCTACCAGGTTCATTCCTAGATAATGCACTCAAAGGGCACTAAGCATAGAGTGTGAAAACTGAGTTTCCTTGAGAGCTGCTTGGAAGCCTGATGGTGTGTGAAGTTAGTGAGCCAAATGGAGTTGTTCTCCCACAAGAACCACTCGGCTGATCCTTCTTCAATATGCCCTTCACCAACATGCAGTGTTTCCTTGATTGAATTAGCTCTCACACCAATATTTGCGTCTAGAGCCTTTGCATTGAGGGCTATCTGAAAACGGCTGTGGCGCTGAAGTTGCCTGTGAATGTGGAGTTGGTGGCATGTGAAACCCGCATGTGGAGCATTCGTTTCTGTGGGATGCTCTACCAGGTTCATTCCTAGATAATGCACTCAAAGGGCACTAAGCATAGAGTGTGAAAACTGAGTTTCCTTGAGAGCTGCTTGGAAGCCTGATGGTGTGTGAAGTTAGTGAGCCAAATGGAGTTGTTCTCCCACAAGAACCACTCGGATGATCCTTCTTCAATATGCCCTTCACGAACATGCAGTGTTTCCTTGATTGAATTAGCTCTCACACCAATATTTGCGTCTAGAGCCTTTGCATTGAGGGCTATCTGAAAACGGCTGTGGCGCTGAAGTTGCCTGTGAATGTGGAGTTGGTGGCATGTGAAACCCGCATGTGGAGCATTCGTTTGTGTGGGATGCTCTACCAGGTTCATTCCTAGATAATGCACTCAAAGGGCACTAAGCATAGAGTGTGAAAACTGAGTTTCCTTGAGAGCTGCTTGGAAGCCTGATGGTGTGTGAAGTTAGTGAGCCAAATGGAGTTGTTCTCCCACAAGAACCACTCGGCTGATCCTTCTTCAATATGCCCTTCACGAACATGCAGTGTTTCCTTGATTGAATTAGCTCTCACACCAATATTTGCGTCTAGAGCCTTTGCATTGAGGGCTATCTGAAAACGGCTGTGGCGCTGAAGTTGCCTGTGAATGTGGAGTTGGTGGCATGTGAAACCCGCATGTGGAGCATTCGTTTGTGTGGGATGCTCTACCAGGTTCATTCCTAGATAATGCACTCAAAGGGCACTAAGCATAGAGTGTGAAAACTGAGTTTCCTTGAGAGCTGCTTGGAAGCCTGATGGTGTGTGAAGTTAGTGAGCCAAATGGAGTTGTTCTCCCACAAGAACCACTCGGCTGATCCTTCTTCAATATGCCCTTCACCAACATGCAGTGTTTCCTTGATTGAATTAGCTCTCACACCAAAATTTGCGTCTAGAGCCTTTGCATTGAGGGCTATCTGAAAACGGCTGTGGCGCTGAAGTTGCCTGAGAATGTGGAGTTGGTGGCATGTGAAACCCGCATGTGGAGCATTCGTTTCTGTGGGATGCTCTACCAGGTTCATTTCAGTCCTAGCCATACAAAGGGCACTAAGCATAGAGTGTGAAAACTGAGTTTCCTTGAGAGCTGCTTGGAAGCCTGATGGTGTGTGAAGTTAGTGAGCCAAATGGAGTTGTTCTCCCACAAGAACCACTCAGCTGATCCTTCTTCAATATGCCCTTCACCAACATGCAGTGTTTCCTTGATTGAATTAGCTCTCACACCAATATTTGTGTCTAGAGCCTTTGCATTGAGGGCTATCTGAAAACGGCTGTGGCGCTGAAGTTGCCTGTGAATGTGGAGTTGGTGGCATGTGAAACCCGCATGTGGAGCATTCGTTTCTGTGGGATGCTCTACCAGGTTCATTCTTAGATAATGCACTCAAAGGGCACTAAGCATAGAGTGTGAAAACTGAGTTTCCTTAAGAGCTGCTTGGAAGCCTGATGGTGTGTGAAGTTAGTGAGCCAAATGGAGTTGTTCTCCCACAAGAACCACTCGGCTGATCCTTCTTCAATATGCCCTTCACCAACATGCAGTGTTTCCTTGATTGAATTAGCTCTCACACCAATATTTGCGTCTAGAGCCTTGGCATTGAGGGCTATCTGAAAACGGCTGTGGCGCTGAAGTTGCCTGTGAATGTGGAGTTGGTGGCATGTGAAACCCGCATGTGGAACATTCTTTTGTGTGGGATGCTCTACCAGGTTCATTCCTAGATAATGCACTCAAAGGGCACTAAGCATAGAGTGTGAAAACTGAGTTTCCTTGAGAGCTGCTTGGAAGCCTGATGGTGTGTGAAGTTAGTGAGCCAAATGGAGTTGTTCTCCCACAAGAACCACTCGGCTGATCCTTCTTCAATATGCCCTTCACCAACATGCAGTGTTTCCTTGATTGAATTAGCTCTCACACCAATATTTGCTTCTAGAGCCTTTGCATTGAGGGCTATCTGAAAACGGCTGTGGCGCTGAAGTTGCCTGTGAATGTGGAGTTGGTGGCATGTGAAACCCGCATGTGGAGCATTCGTTTCTGTGGGATGCTCTACCAGGTTCATTCCTAGATAATGCACTCAAAGGGCACTAAGCATAGAGTGTGAAAACTGAGTTTCCTTGAGAGCTGCTTGGAAGCCTGATGGTGTGTGAAGTTAGTGAGCCAAATGGAGTTGTTCTCCCACCATAACCACTCGGCTGATCCTTCTTCAATATGCCCTTCACGAACATGCAGTGTTTCCTTGATTGAATTAGCTCTCACACCAATATTTGCTTCTAGAGCCTTTGCATTGAGGGCTATCTGAAAACGGCTGTGGCGCTGAAGTTGCCTGTGAATGTGGAGTTGGTGGCATGTGAAACCCGCATGTGGAGCATTCGTTTGTGTGGGATGCTCTACCAGGTTCATTCCTAGATAATGCACTCAAAGGGCACTAAGCATAGAGTGTGAAAACTGAGTTTCCTTGAGAGCTGCTTGGAAGCCTGATGGTGTGTGAAGTTAGTGAGCCAAATGGAGTTGTTCTCCCACAAGAACCACTCGGCTGATCCTTCTTCAATATGCCCTTCACCAACATGCAGTGTTTCCTTGATTGAATTAGCTCTCACACCAAAATTTGCGTCTAGAGCCTTTGCATTGAGGGCTATCTGAAAACGGCTGTGGCGCTGAAGTTGCCTGTGAATGTGGAGTTGGTGGCATGTGAAACCCGCATGTGGAACATTCGTTTGTGTGGGATGCTCTACCAGGTTCATTCCTAGATAATGCACTCAAAGGGCACTAAGCATAGAGTGTGAAAACTGAGTTTCCTTGAGAGCTGCTTGGAAGCCTGATGGTGTGTGATGTTAGTGAGCCAAATGGAGTTGTTCTCCCACAAGAACCACTCGGCTGATCCTTCTTCAATATGCCCTTCACCAACATGCAGTGTTTCCTTGATTGAATTAGCTCTCACACCAATATTTGCGTCTAGAGCCTTTGCATTGAGGGCTATCTGAAAACGGTTGTGGCGCTGAAGTTGCCTGTGAATGTGGAGTTGGTGGCATGTGAAACCCGCATGTGGAGCATTCGTTTGTGTGGGATGCTCTACCAGGTTCTTTCCTAGATAATGCACTCAAAGGGCACTAAGCATAGAGTGTGAAAACTGAGTTTCCTTGAGAGCTGCTTGGAAGCCTGATGGTGTGTGAAGTTAGTGAGCCAAATGGAGTTGTTCTCCCACAAGAACCACTCGACTGATCCTTCTTCAATATGCCCTTCACCAACATGCAGTGTTTCCTTGATTGAATTAGCTCTCACACCAATATTTGCGTCTAGAGCCTTTGCATTGAGGGCTATCTGAAAACGGCTGTGGCGCTGAAGTTGCCTGTGAATGTGGAGTTGGTGGCATGTGAAACCCGCATGTGGAGCATTCGTTTCTGTGGGATGCTCTACCAGGTTCATTCCTAGATAATGCACTCAAAGGGCACTAAGCAAAGAGTGTGAAAACTGAGTTTCCTTAAGAGCTGCTTGGAAGCCTGATGGTGTGTGAAGTTAGTGAGCCAAATTGAGTTGTTCTCCCACAAGAACCGCTCGGCTGATCCTTCTTCAATATGCCCTTCACCAACATGCAGTGTTTCCTTGATTGAATTAGCTCTCACACCAATATTTGCGTCTAGAGCCTTTGCATTGAGGGCTATCTGAAAACGGCTGTGGCGCTGAAGTTGCCTGTGAATGTGGAGTTGGTGGCATGTGAAACCCGCATGTGGAGCATTCGTTTGTGTGGGATGCTCTACCAGGTTCATTCCTAGATAATGCACTCAAAGGGCACTAAGCATAGAGTGTGAAAACTGAGTTTCCTTGAGAGCTGCTTGGAAGCCTGATGGTGTGTGAAGTTAGTGAGCCAAATGGAGTTGTTCTCCCACAAGAACCACTCGACTGATCCTTCTTCAATATGCCCTTCACCAACATGCAGTGTTTCCTTGATTGAATTAGCTCTCACACCAATATTTGCGTCTAGAGCCTTGGCATTGAGGGCTATCTGAAAACGGCTGTGGCGCTGAAGTTGCCTGTGAATGTGGAGTTGGTGGCATGTGAAACCCGCATGTGGAGCATTCGTTTGTGTGGGATGCTCTACCAGGTTCATTCCTAGATAATTCACTCAAAGGGCACTAAGCAAAGAGTGTGAAAACTGAGTTTCCTTAAGAGCTGCTTGGAAGCCTGATGGTGTGTGAAGTTAGTGAGCCAAATGGAGTTGTTCTCCCACAAGAACCGCTGGGCTGATCCTTCTTCAATATGCCCTTCACCAACATGCAGTGTCTCCTTGATTGAATTAGCTCTCACACCAATATTTGCGTCTAGAGCCTTTGCATTGAGGGCTATCTGAAAACGGCTGTGGCGCTGAAGTTGCCTGTGAATGTGGAGTTGGTGGCATGTGAAACCCGCATGTGGAACATTCGTTTGTGTGGGATGCTCTACCAGGTTCATTCCTAGATAATGCACTCAAAGGGCACTAAGCATAGAGTGTGAAAACTGAGTTTCCTTGAGAGCTGCTTGGAAGCCTGATGGTGTGTGAAGTTAGTGAGCCAAATGGAGTTGTTCTCCCACAAGAACCACTTGGCTGATCCTTCTTCAATATGCCCTTCACCAACATGCAGTGTTTCCTTGATTGAATTAGCTCTCACACCAATATTTGCGTCTAGAGCCTTTGCATTGAGGGCTATCTGAAAACGGCTGTGGCGCTGAAGTTGCCTGTGAATGTGGAGTTGGTGGCATGTGAAACACGCATGTGGAGCATTCATTTGTGTGGGATGCTCTACCAGGTTCATTCCTAGATAATGCACTCAAAGGGCACTAAGCATAGAGTGTGAAAACTGAGTTTCCTTAAGAGCTGCTTGGAAGCCTGATGGTGTGTGAAGTTAGTGAGCCAAATGGAGTTGTTCTCCCACAAGAACCACTCGGCTGATCCTTCTTCAATATGCCCTTCACCAACATGCAGTGTTTCCTTGATTGAATTAGCTCTCACACCAATATTTGCGTCTAGAGCCTTTGCATTGAGGGCTATCTGAAAACGGCTGTGGCTCTGAAGTTGCCTGTGAATGTGGAGTTGGTGGCATGTGAAACCCGCATGTGGAGCATTCGTTTGTGTGGGATGCTCTACCAGGTTCATTTCAGTCCTAGCCATACAAAGGGCACTAAGCATAGAGTGTGAAAACTGAGTTTCCTTGAGAGCTGCTTGGAAGCCTGATGGTGTGTGAAGTTAGTGAGCCAAATGGAGTTGTTCTCCCACAAGAACCACTCAGCTGATCCTTCTTCAATATGCCCTTCACCAAGATGCAGTGTTTCCTTGATTGAATTAGCTCTCACACCAATATTTGCGTCTAGAGCCTTTGCATTGAGGGCTATCTGAAAACGGCTGTGGCGCTGAAGTTGCCTGTGAATGTGGAGTTGGTGGCATGTGAAACCCGCATGTGGAGCATTCGTTTGTGTGGGATGCTCTACCAGGTTCATTCCTAGATAATGCACTCAAAGGGCACTAAGCATAGAGTGTGAAAACTGAGTTTCCTTGAGAGCTGCTTGGAAGCCTGATGGTGTGTGAAGTTAGTGAGCCAAATGGAGTTGTTCTCCCACAAGAACCACTCGGCTGATCCTTCTTCAATATGCCCTTCACCAACATGCAGTGTTTCCTTGATTGAATTAGCTCTCACACCAAAATTTGCGTCTAGAGCCTTTGCATTGAGGGCTATCTGAAAACGGCTGTGGCGCTGAAGTTGCCTGAGAATGTGGAGTTGGTGGCATGTGAAACCCGCATGTGGAGCATTCGTTTCTGTGGGATGCTCTACCAGGTTCATTTCAGTCCTAGCCATACAAAGGGCACTAAGCATAGAGTGTGAAAACTGAGTTTCCTTGAGAGCTGCTTGGAAGCCTGATGGTGTGTGAAGTTAGTGAGCCAAATGGAGTTGTTCTCCCACAAGAACCACTCAGCTGATCCTTCTTCAATATGCCCTTCACCAACATGCAGTGTTTCCTTGATTGAATTAGCTCTCACACCAATATTTGTGTCTAGAGCCTTTGCATTGAGGGCTATCTGAAAACGGCTGTGGCGCTGAAGTTGCCTGTGAATGTGGAGTTGGTGGCATGTGAAACCCGCATGTGGAGCATTCGTTTCTGTGGGATGCTCTACCAGGTTCATTCTTAGATAATGCACTCAAAGTGCACTAAGCATAGAGTGTGAAAACTGAGTTTCCTTAAGAGCTGCTTGGAAGCCTGATGATGTGTGAAGTTAGTGAGCCAAATGGAGTTGTTCTCCCACAAGAACCACTCGGCTGATCCTTCTTCAATATGCCCTTCACCAACATGCAGTGTTTCCTTGATTGAATTAGCTCTCACACCAATATTTGCGTCTAGAGCCTTTGCATTGAGGGCTATCTGAAAACGGCTGTGGCGCTGAAGTTGCCTGTGAATGTGGAGTTGGTGGCATGTGAAACCCGCATGTGGAACATTCTTTTGTGTGGGATGCTCTACCAGGTTCATTCCTAGATAATGCACTCAAAGGGCACTAAGCATAGAGTGTGAAAACTGAGTTTCCTTGAGAGCTGCTTGGAAGCCTGATGGTGTGTGAAGTTAGTGAGCCAAATGGAGTTGTTCTCCCACAAGAACCACTCGGCTGATCCTTCTTCAATATGCCCTTCACCAACATGCAGTGTTTCCTTGATTGAATTAGCTCTCACACCAATATTTGCTTCTAGAGCCTTTGCATTGAGGGCTATCTGAAAACGGCTGTGGCGCTGAAGTTGCCTGTGAATGTGGAGTTGGTGGCATGTGAAACCCGCATGTGGAGCATTCGTTTGTGTGGGATGCTCTACCAGGTTCATTCCTAGATAATGCACTCAAAGGGCACTAAGCATAGAGTGTGAAAACTGAGTTTCCTTGAGAGCTGCTTGGAAGCCTGATGGTGTGTGAAGTTAGTGAGCCAAATGGAGTTGTTCTCCCACCATAACCACTCGGCTGATCCTTCTTCAATATGCCCTTCACGAACATGCAGTGTTTCCTTGATTGAATTAGCTCTCACACCAATATTTGCTTCTTGAGCCTTTGCATTGAGGGCTATCTGAAAACGGCTGTGGCGCTGAAGTTGCCTGTGAATGTGGAGTTGGTGGCATGTGAAACCCGCATGTGGAGCATTCGTTTGTGTGGGATGCTCTACCAGGTTCATTCCTAGATAATGCACTCAAAGGGCACTAAGCATAGAGTGTGAAAACTGAGTTTCCTTGAGAGCTGCTTGGAAGCCTGATGGTGTGTGAAGTTAGTGAGCCAAATGGAGTTGTTCTCCCACAAGAACCACTCGGCTGATCCTTCTTCAATATGCCCTTCACCAACATGCAGTGTTTCCTTGATTGAATTAGCTCTCACACCAAAATTTGCGTCTAGAGCCTTTGCATTGAGGGCTATCTGAAAACGGCTGTGGCGCTGAAGTTGCCTGTGAATGTGGAGTTGGTGGCATGTGAAACCCGCATGTGGAACATTCGTTTGTGTGGGATGCTCTACCAGGTTCATTCCTAGATAATGCACTCAAAGGGCACTAAGCATAGAGTGTGAAAACTGAGTTTCCTTGAGAGCTGCTTGGAAGCCTGATGGTGTGTGATGTTAGTGAGCCAAATGGAGTTGTTCTCCCACAAGAACCACTCGGCTGATCTTTCTTCAATATGCCCTTCACCAACATGCAGTGTTTCCTTGATTGAATTAGCTCTCACACCAATATTTGCGTCTAGAGCCTTTGCATTGAGGGCTATCTGAAAACGGCTGTGGCGCTGAAGTTGCCTGTGAATGTGGAGTTGGTGGCATGTGAAACCCGCATGTGGAGCATTCGTTTGTGTGGGATGCTCTACCAGGTTCATTCCTAGATAATGCACTCAAAGGGCACTAAGCAGAGTGTGAAAACTGAGTTTCCTTGAGAGCTGCTTGGAAGCCTGATGGTGTGTGAAGTTAGTGAGCCAAATGGAGTTGTTCTCCCACAAGAACCACTCGGCTGATCCTACTTCAATATGCCCTTCACCAACATGCAGTGTTTCCTTGATTGAATTAGCTCTCACACCAATATTTGCGTCTAGAGCCTTTGCATTGAGGGCTATCTGAAAACGGCTGTGGCGCTGAAGTTGCCTGTGAATGTGGAGTTGGTGGCATGTGAAACCCGCATGTGGAGCATTCGTTTTTGTGGGATGCTCTACCAGGTTCATTCCTAGATAATGCACTCAAAGGGCACTAAGCATAGAGTGTGAAAACTGAGTTTCCTTGAGAGCTGCTTGGAAGCCTGATGGTGTGTGAAGTTAGTGAGCCAAATGGAGTTGTTCTCCCACAAGAACCGCTCGGCTGATCCTTCTTCAATAGGCCCTTCACCAACATGCAGTGTTTCCTTGATTAAATTAGCTCTCACACCAATATTTGCGTCTAGAGCCTTTGCATTGAGGGCTATCTGAAAACGGCTGTGGCGCTGAAGTTGCCTGTGAATGTGGAGTTGGTGGCATTTGAAACGCGCATGTGGAGCATTCGTTGGTGTGGGATGCTCTACCAGGTTCATTCCTAGATAATGCACTCAAAGGGCACTAAGCATAGAGTGTGAAAACTGAGTTTCCTTGAGAGCTGCTTGGAAGCCTGATGGTGTGTGAAGTTAGTGAGCCAAATGGAGTTGTTCTCCCACAAGAACCACTCGGCTGATCCTTCTTCAATATGCCCTTCACCAACATGCAGTGTTTCCTTGATTGAATTAGCTCTCACACCAATATTTGCGTCTAGAGCCTTTGCATTGAGGGCTATCTGAAAACGGCTGTGGCTCTGAAGTTGCCTGTGAATGTGGAGTTGGTGGCATGTGAAACCCGCATGTGGAGCATTCGTTTGTGTGGGATGCTCTACCAGGTTCATTTCAGTCCTAGCCATACAAAGGGCACTAAGCATAGAGTGTGAAAACTGAGTTTCCTTGAGAGCTGCTTGGAAGCCTGATGGTGTGTGAAGTTAGTGAGCCAAATGGAGTTGTTCTCCCACAAGAACCACTCAGCTGATCCTTCTTCAATATGCCCTTCACCAACATGCAGTGTTTCCTTGATTGAATTAGCTCTCACACCAATATTTGCGTCTAGAGCCTTTGCATTGAGGGCTATCTGAAAACGGCTGTGGCGCTGAAGTTGCCTGTGAATGTGGAGTTGGTGGCATGTGAAACCCGCATGTGGAGCATTCGTTTGTGTGGGATGCTCTACCAGGTTCATTCCTAGATAATGCACTCAAAGGGCACTAAGCATAGAGTGTGAAAACTGAGTTTCCTTGAGAGCTGCTTGGAAGCCTGATGGTGTGTGAAGTTAGTGAGCCAAATGGAGTTGTTCTCGCACAAGAACCACTCGGCTGATCCTTCTTCAATATGCCCTTCACCAACATGCAGTGTTTCCTTGATTGAATTAGCTCTCACACCAATATTTGCGTCTAGGGCCTTTGCATTGAGGGCTATCTGAAAACGGCTGTGGCGCTGAAGTTGCCTGTGAATGTGGAGTTGGTGGCATGTGAAACCCGCATGTGGAGCATTCGTTTGTGTGGGATGCTCTACCAGGTTCATTCCTAGATAATGCACTCAAAGGGCACTAAGCATAGAGTGTGAAAACTGAGTTTCCTTGAGAGCTGCTTGGAAGCCTGATGGTGTGTGAAGTTAGTGAGCCAAATGGAGTTGTTCTCCCACAGGAAGCACTCGGCTGATCCTTCTTCAATATGCCCTTCACCAACATGCAGTGTTTCCTTGATTGAATTAGCTCTCACACCAATATTTGCGTCTAGAGCCTTTGCATTGAGGGCTATCTGAAAACGGCTGTGGCGCTGAAGTTGCCTGAGAATGTGGAGTTGGTGGCATGTGAAACCCGCATGTGGAGCATTCGTTTGTGTGGGATGCTCTACCAGGTTCATTCCTAGATAATGCACTCAAAGGGCACTAAGCATAGAGTGTGAAAACTGAGTTTCCTTGAGAGCTGCTTGGAAGCCTGATGGTGTGTGAAGTTAGTGAGCCAAATGGAGTTGTTCTCGCACAAGAACCACTCGGCTGATCCTTCTTCAATATGCCCTTCACCAACATGCAGTGTTTCCTTGATTGAATTAGCTCTCACACCAATATTTGCGTCTAGGGCCTTTGCATTGAGGGCTATCTGAAAACGGCTGTGGCGCTGAAGTTGCCTGTGAATGTGGAGTTGGTGGCATGTGAAACCCGCATGTGGAGCATTCGTTTGTGTGGGATGCTCTACCAGGTTCATTCCTAGATAATGCACTCAAAGGGCACTAAGCATAGAGTGTGAAAACTGAGTTTCCTTGAGAGCTGCTTGGAAGCCTGATGGTGTGTGAAGTTAGTGAGCCAAATGGAGTTGTTCTCCCACAGGAAGCACTCGGCTGATCCTTCTTCAATATGCCCTTCACCAACATGCAGTGTTTCCTTGATTGAATTAGCTCTCACACCAATATTTGCGTCTAGAGCCTTTGCATTGAGGGCTATCTGAAAACGGCTGTGGCGCTGAAGTTGCCTGTGAATGTGGAGTTGGTGGCATGTGAAACCCGCATGTGGAGCATTCGTTTGTGTGGGATGCTCTACCAGGTTCATTCCTAGATAATGCACTCAAAGGGCACAAAGCAGAGTGTGAAAACTGAGTTTCCTTGAGAGCTGCTTGGAAGCCTGATGGTGTGTGAAGTTAGTGAGCCAAATGGAGTTGTTCTCCCACAGGAAGCACTCGGCTGATCCTTCTTCAATATGCCCTTCACCAACATGCAGTGTTTCCTTGATTGAATTAGCTCTCACACCAATATTTGCGTCTAGAGCCTTTGCATTGAGGGCTATCTGAAAACGGCTGTGGCGCTGAAGTTGCCTGTGAATGTGGAGTTGGTGGCATGTGAAACCCGCATGTGGAGCATTCGTTTGTGTGGGATGCTCTACCAGGTTCATTCCTAGATAATGCACTCAAAGGGCATTAAACATAGAGTGTGAAAACTGAGTTTCCTTGAGAGCTGCTTGGAAGCCTGATGGTGTGTGAAGTTAGTGAGCCAAATGGAGTTGTTCTCCCACAAGAACCACTCGGCTGATCCTTCTTCAATATGCCCTTCACCAACATGCAGTGTTTCCTTGATTGAATTAGCTCTCACACCAATATTTGCGTCTAGAGCCTTTGCATTGAGGGCTATCTGAAAACGGCTGTGGCGCTGAAGTTGCCTGTGAATGTGGAGTTGGTGGCATGTGAAACCCGCATGTGGAGCATTCGTTTGTGTGGGATGCTCTACCAGGTTCATTCCTAGATAATGCACTCAAAGGGCACTAAGCATAGAGTGTGAAAACTGAGTTTCCTTGAGAGCTGCTTGGAAGCCTGATGGTGTGTGAAGTTAGTGAGCCAAATGGAGTTGTTCTCCCACAAGAACCGCTCGGCTGATCCTTCTTCAATATGCCCTTCACCAACATGCAGTGTTTCCTTGATTGAATTAGCTCTCACACCAATATTTGCGTCTAGAGCCTTTGCATTGAGGGCTATCTGAAAACGGCTGTGGCGCTGAAGTTGCCTGTGAATGTGGAGTTGGTGGCATGTGAAACCCGCATGTGGAGCATTCGTTTGTGTGGGATGCTCTACCAGGTTCATTCCTAGATATTGCACTCAAAGGGCACTAAGCAGAGTGTGAAAACTGAGTTTCCTTGAGAGCTGCTTGGAAGCCTGATGGTGTGTGAAGTTAGTGAGCCAAATGGAGTTGTTCTCCCACAGGAAGCACTCGGCTGATCCTTCTTCAATATGCCCTTCACCAACATGCAGTGTTTCCTTGATTGAATTAGCTCTCACACCAATATTTGCGTCTAGAGCCTTTGCATTGAGGGCTATCTGAAAACGGCTGTGGCGCTGAAGTTGCCTGAGAATGTGGAGTTGGTGGCATGTGAAACCCGCATGTGGAGCATTCGTTTGTGTGGGATGCTCTACCAGGTTCATTCCTAGATAATGCACTCAAAGGGCACTAAGCATAGAGTGTGAAAACTGAGTTTCCTTGAGAGCTGCTTGGAAGCCTGATGGTGTGTGAAGTTAATGAGCCAAATGGAGTTGTTCTCGCACAAGAACCACTCGGCTGATCCTTCTTCAATATGCCCTTCACCAACATGCAGTGTTTCCTTGATTGAATTAGCTCTCACACCAATATTTGCGTCTAGGGCCTTTGCATTGAGGGCTATCTGAAAACGGCTGTGGCGCTGAAGTTGCCTGTGAATGTGGAGTTGGTGGCATGTGAAACCCGCATGTGGAGCATTCGTTTGTGTGGGATGCTCTACCAGGTTCATTCCTAGATAATGCACTCAAAGGGCACTAAGCATAGAGTGTGAAAACTGAGTTTCCTTGAGAGCTGCTTGGAAGCCTGATGGTGTGTGAAGTTAGTGAGCCAAATGGAGTTGTTCTCCCACAGGAAGCACTCGGCTGATCCTTCTTCAATATGCCCTTCACCAACATGCAGTGTTTCCTTGATTGAATTAGCTCTCACACCAATATTTGCGTCTAGAGCCTTTGCATTGAGGGCTATCTGAAAACGGCTGTGGCGCTGAAGTTGCCTGTGAATGTGGAGTTGGTGGCATGTGAAACCCGCATGTGGAGCATTCGTTTGTGTGGGATGCTCTACCAGGTTCATTCCTAGATAATGCACTCAAAGGGCACAAAGCAGAGTGTGAAAACTGAGTTTCCTTGAGAGCTGCTTGGAAGCCTGATGGTGTGTGAAGTTAGTGAGCCAAATGGAGTTGTTCTCCCACAGGAAGCACTCGGCTGATCCTTCTTCAATATGCCCTTCACCAACATGCAGTGTTTCCTTGATTGAATTAGCTCTCACACCAATATTTGCGTCTAGAGCCTTTGCATTGAGGGCTATCTGAAAACGGCTGTGGCGCTGAAGTTGCCTGTGAATGTGGAGTTGGTGGCATGTGAAACCCGCATGTGGAGCATTCGTTTGTGTGGGATGCTCTACCAGGTTCATTCCTAGATAATGCACTCAAAGGGCACTAAGCAGAGTGTGAAAACTGAGTTTCCTTGAGAGCTGCTTGGAAGCCTGATGGTGTGTGAAGTTAGTGAGCCAAATGGAGTTGTTCTCCCACAAGAACCACTCGGCTGATCCTTCTTCAATATGCCCTTCACCAACATGCAGTGTTTCCTTGATTGAATTAGCTCTCACACCAATATTTGCGTCTAGAGCCTTTGCATTGAGGGCTATCTGAAAACGGCTGTGGCGCTGAAGTTGCCTGTGAATGTGGAGTTGGTGGCATGTGAAACCCGCATGTGGAGCATTCGTTTGTGTGGGATGCTCTACCAGGTTCATTCCTAGATAATGCACTCAAAGGGCACTAAGCATAGAGTGTGAAAACTGAGTTTCCTTGAGAGCTGCTTGGAAGCCTGATGGTGTGTGAAGTTAGTGAGCCAAATGGAGTTGTTCTCCCACAAGAACCGCTCGGCTGATCCTTCTTCAATATGCCCTTCACCAACATGCAGTGTTTCCTTGATTGAATTAGCTCTCACACCAATATTTGCGTCTAGAGCCTTTGCATTGAGGGCTATCTGAAAACGGCTGTGGCGCTGAAGTTGCCTGTGAATGTGGAGTTGGTGGCATGTGAAACCCGCATGTGGAGCATTCGTTTGTGTGGGATGCTCTACCAGGTTCATTCCTAGATATTGCACTCAAAGGGCACTAAGCAGAGTGTGAAAACTGAGTTTCCTTGAGAGCTGCTTGGAAGCCTGATGGTGTGTGAAGTTAGTGAGCCAAATGGAGTTGTTCTCCCACAGGAAGCACTCGGCTGATCCTTCTTCAATATGCCCTTCACGAACATGCAGTGTTTCCTTGATTGAATTAGCTCTCACACCAATATTTGCGTCTAGAGCCTTTGCATTGAGGGCTATCTGAAAACGGCTGTGGCGCTGAAGTTGCCTGTGAATGTGGAGTTGGTGGCATGTGAAACCCGCATGTGGAGCATTCGTTTTTGTGGGATGCTCTACCAGGTTCATTCCTAGATAATGCACTCAAAGGGCACTAAGCAGAGTGTGAAAACTGAGTTTCCTTGAGAGCTGCTTGGAAGCCTGATGGTGTGTGAAGTTAGTGAGCCAAATGGAGTTGTTCTCCCACAAGAACCGCTCGGCTGATCCTTCTTCAATATGCCCTTCACCAACATGCAGTGTTTCCTTGATTAAATTAGCTCTCACACCAATATTTGCGTCTAGAGCCTTTGCATTGAGGGCTATCTGAAAACGGCTGTGGCGCTGAAGTTGCCTGTGAATGTGGAGTTGGTGGCATTTGAAACGCGCATGTGGAGCATTCGTTGGTGTGGGATGCTCTACCAGGTTCATTCCTAGATAATGCACTCAAAGGGCACTAAGCATAGAGTGTGAAAACTGAGTTTCCTTGAGAGCTGCTTGGAAGCCTGATGGTGTGTGAAGTTAGTGAGCCAAATGGAGTTGTTCTCGCACAAGAACCACTCGGCTGATCCTTCTTCAATATGCCCTTCACCAACATGCAGTGTTTCCTTGATTGAATTAGCTCTCACACCAATATTTGCTTCTTGGGCCTTTGCATTGAGGGCTATCTGAAAACGGCTGTGGCGCTGAAGTTGCCTGTGAATGTGGAGTTGGTGGCATGTGAAACCCGCATGTGGAGCATTCGTTTCTGTGGGATGCTCTACCAGGTTCATTCCTAGATAATGCACTCAAAGGGCACTAAGCATAGAGTGTGAAAACTGAGTTTCCTTGAGAGCTGCTTGGAAGCCTGATGGTGTGTGAAGTTAGTGAGCCAAATGGAGTTGTTCTCCCACAGGAAGCACTCGGCTGATCCTTCTTCAATATGCCCTTCACCAACATGCAGTGTTTCCTTGATTGAATTAGCTCTCACACCAATATTTGCGTCTAGAGCCTTTGCATTGAGGGCTATCTGAAAACGGCTGTGGCGCTGAAGTTGCCTGTGAATGTGGAGTTGGTGGCATGTGAAACCCGCATGTGGAGCATTCGTTTGTGTGGGATGCTCTACCAGGTTCATTCCTAGATATTGCACTCAAAGGGCACTAAGCAGAGTGTGAAAACTGAGTTTCCTTGAGAGCTGCTTGGAAGCCTGATGGTGTGTGAAGTTAGTGAGCCAAATGGAGTTGTTCTCCCACAAGAACCACTCGGCTGATCCTTCTTCAATATGCCCTTCACCAACATGCAGTGTTTCCTTGATTGAATTAGCTCTCACACCAATATTTGCGTCTAGAGCCTTTGCATTGAGGGCTATCTGAAAACGGCTGTGGCGCTGAAGTTGCCTGTGAATGTGGAGTTGGTGGCATGTGAAACCCGCATGTGGAGCATTCGTTTGTGTGGGATGCTCTACCAGGTTCATTCCTAGATAATGCACTCAAAGGGCACTAAGCATAGAGTGTGAAAACTGAGTTTCCTTGAGAGCTGCTTGGAAGCCTGATGGTGTGTGAAGTTAGTGAGCCAAATGGAGTTGTTCTCGCACAAGAACCACTCGGCTGATCCTTCTTCAATATGCCCTTCACCAACATGCAGTGTTTCCTTGATTGAATTAGCTCTCACACCAATATTTGCGTCTAGGGCCTTTGCATTGAGGGCTATCTGAAAACGGCTGTGGCGCTGAAGTTGCCTGTGAATGTGGAGTTGGTGGCATGTGAAACCCGCATGTGGAGCATTCGTTTGTGTGGGATGCTCTACCAGGTTCATTCCTAGATAATGCACTCAAAGGGCACTAAGCATAGAGTGTGAAAACTGAGTTTCCTTGAGAGCTGCTTGGAAGCCTGATGGTGTGTGAAGTTAGTGAGCCAAATGGAGTTGTTCTCCCACAAGAACCACTCGGCTGATCCTTCTTCAATATGCCCTTCACCAACATGCAGTGTTTCCTTGATTGAATTAGCTCTCACACCAATATTTGCGTCTAGAGCCTTTGCATTGAGGGCTATCTGAAAACGGCTGTGGCGCTGAAGTTGCCTGTGAATGTGGAGTTGGTGGCATGTGAAACCCGCATGTGGAGCATTCGTTTGTGTGGGATGCTCTACCAGGTTCATTCCTAGATAATGCACTCAAAGGGCACTAAGCATAGAGTGTGAAAACTGAGTTTCCTTGAGAGCTGCTTGGAAGCCTGATGGTGTGTAAAGTTAGTGAGCCAAATGGAGTTGTTCTCCCACAAGAACCGCTCGGCTGATCCTTCTTCAATATGCCCCTCACCAACATGCAGTGTTTCCTTGATTAAATTAGCTCTCACACCAATATTTGCGTCTAGAGCCTTTGCATTGAGGGCTATCTGAAAACGGCTGTGGCGCTGAAGTTGCCTGTGAATGTGGAGTTGGTGGCATTTGAAACGCGCATGTGGAGCATTCATTGGTGTGGGATGCTCTACCAGGTTCATTCCTAGATAATGCACTCAAAGGGCACTAAGCATAGAGTGTGAAAACTGAGTTTCCTTGAGAGCTGCTTGGAAGCCTGATGGTGTGTGAAGTTAGTGAGCCAAATGGAGTTGTTCTCCCACAGGAAGCACTCAGCTGATCCTTCTTCAATATGCCCTTCACCAACATGCAGTGTTTCCTTGATTGAATTAGCTCTCACACCAATATTTGCGTCTAGAGCCTTTGCATTGAGGGCTATCTGAAAACGGCTGTGGCGCTGAAGTTGCCTGTGAATGTGGAGTTGGTGGCATGTGAAACCCGCATGTGGAGCATTCGTTTGTGTGGGATGCTCTACCAGGTTCATTCCTAGATAATGCACTCAAAGGGCACTAAGCATAGAGTGTGAAAACTGAGTTTCCTTGAGAGCTGCTTGGAAGCCTGATGGTGTGTGAAGTTAGTGAGCCAAATGGAGTTGTTCTCCCACAAGAACCACTCGGCTGATCCTTCTTCAATATGCCCTTCACCAACATGCAGTGTTTCCTTGATTGAATTAGCTCTCACACCAATATTTGCGTCTAGAGCCTTTGCATTGAGGGCTATCTGAAAACGGCTGTGGCGCTGAAGTTGCCTGTGAATGTGGAGTTGGTGGCATGTGAAACCCGCATGTGGAGCATTCGTTTGTGTGGGATGCTCTACCAGGTTCATTCCTAGATAATGCACTCAAAGGGCACTAAGCATAGAGTGTGAAAACTGAGTTTCCTTGAGAGCTGCTTGGAAGCCTGATGGTGTGTGAAGTTAGTGAGCCAAATGGAGTTGTTCTCGCACAAGAACCACTCGGCTGATCCTTCTTCAATATGCCCTTCACCAACATGCAGTGTTTCCTTGATTGAATTAGCTCTCACACCAATATTTGCGTCTAGAGCCTTTGCATTGAGGGCTATCTGAAAACGGCTGTGGCGCGGAAGTTGCCTGTGAATGTGGAGTTGGTGGCATGTGAAACCCGCATGTGGAGCATTCGTTTGTGTGGGATGCTCTACCAGGTTCATTCCTAGATAATGCACTCAAAGGGCACTAAGCATAGAGTGTGAAAACTGAGTTTCCTTGAGAGCTGTTTGGAAGCCTGATGGTGTGTGAAGTTAGTGAGCCAAATGGAGTTGTTCTCGCACAAGAACCACTCGGCTGATCCTTCTTCAATATGCCCTTCACCAACATGCAGTGTTTCCTTGATTGAATTAGCTCTCACACCAATATTTGCGTCTAGAGCCTTTGCATTGAGGGCTATCTGAAAACGGCTGTGGCGCTGAAGTTGCCTGTGAATGTGGAGTTGGTGGCATGTGAAACCCGCATGTGGAGCATTCGTTTTTGTGGGATGCTCTACCAGGTTCATTCCTAGATAATGCACTCAAAGGGCACTAAGCATAGAGTGTGAAAACTGAGTTTCCTTGAGAGCTGCTTGGAAGCCTGATGGTGTGTGAAGTTAGTGAGCCAAATGGAGTTGTTCTCCCACAAGAACCACTCGGCTGATCCTTCTTCAATATGCCCTTCACCAACATGCAGTGTTTCCTTGATTAAATTAGCTCTCACACCAATATTTGCGTCTAGAGCCTTTGCATTGAGGGCTATCTGAAAACGGCTGTGGCGCTGAAGTTGCCTGTGAATGTGGAGGTGGTGGCATTTGAAACGCGCATGTGGAGCATTCGTTTGTGTGGGATGCTCTACCAGGTTCATTCCTAGATAATGCACTCAAAGGGCACTAAGCATAGAGTGTGAAAACTGAGTTTCCTTGAGAGCTGCTTGGAAGCCTGATGGTGTGTGAAGTTAGTGAGCCAAATGGAGTTGTTCTCCCACAAGAACCACTCGGCTGATCCTTCTTCAATATGCCCTTCACCAACATGCAGTGTTTCCTTGATTGAATTAGCTCTCACACCAATATTTGCGTCTAGAGCCTTTGCATTGAGGGCTATCTGAAAACGGCTGTGGCGCTGAAGTTGCCTGTGAATGTGGAGTTGGTGGCATGTGAAACCCGCATGTGGAGCATTCGTTTGTGTGGGATGCTCTACCAGGTTCATTCCTAGATAATGCACTCAAAGGGCACTAAGCATAGAGTGTGAAAACTGAGTTTCCTTGAGAGCTGCTTGGAAGCCTGATGGTGTGTGAAGTTAGTGAGCCAAATGGAGTTGTTCTCGCACAAGAACCACTCGGCTGATCCTTCTTCAATATGCCCTTCACCAACATGCAGTGTTTCCTTGATTGAATTAGCTCTCACACCAATATTTGCGTCTAGAGCCTTTGCATTGAGGGCTATCTGAAAACGGCTGTGGCGCGGAAGTTGCCTGTGAATGTGGAGTTGGTGGCATGTGAAACCCGCATGTGGAGCATTCGTTTGTGTGGGATGCTCTACCAGGTTCATTCCTAGATAATGCACTCAAAGGGCACTAAGCATAGAGTGTGAAAACTGAGTTTCCTTGAGAGCTGTTTGGAAGCCTGATGGTGTGTGAAGTTAGTGAGCCAAATGGAGTTGTTCTCCCACAGGAAGCACTCGGCTGATCCTTCTTCAATATGCCCTTCACCAACATGCAGTGTTTCCTTGATTGAATTAGCTCTCACACCAATATTTGCGTCTAGAGCCTTTGCATTGAGGGCTATCTGAAAACGGCTGTGGCGCTGAAGTTGCCTGTGAATGTGGAGTTGGTGGCATGTGAAACCCGCATGTGGAGCATTCGTTTGTGTGGGATGCTCTACCAGGTTCATTCCTAGATAATGCACTCAAAGGGCATTAAACATAGAGTGTGAAAACTGAGTTTCCTTGAGAGCTGCTTGGAAGCCTGATGGTGTGTGAAGTTAGTGAGCCAAATGGAGTTGTTCTCCCACAAGAACCACTCGGCTGATCCTTCTTCAATATGCCCTTCACCAACATGCAGTGTTTCCTTGATTGAATTAGCTCTCACACCAATATTTGCGTCTAGAGCCTTTGCATTGAGGGCTATCTGAAAACGGCTGTGGCGCTGAAGTTGCCTGTGAATGTGGAGTTGGTGGCATGTGAAACCCGCATGTGGAGCATTCGTTTGTGTGGGATGCTCTACCAGGTTCATTCCTAGATAATGCACTCAAAGGGCACTAAGCATAGAGTGTGAAAACTGAGTTTCCTTGAGAGCTGCTTGGAAGCCTGATGGTGTGTGAAGTTAGTGAGCCAAATGGAGTTGTTCTCCCACAAGAACCGCTCGGCTGATCCTTCTTCAATATGCCCTTCACCAACATGCAGTGTTTCCTTGATTGAATTAGCTCTCACACCAATATTTGCGTCTAGAGCCTTTGCATTGAGGGCTATCTGAAAACGGCTGTGGCGCTGAAGTTGCCTGTGAATGTGGAGTTGGTGGCATGTGAAACCCGCATGTGGAGCATTCGTTTGTGTGGGATGCTCTACCAGGTTCATTCCTAGATATTGCACTCAAAGGGCACTAAGCAGAGTGTGAAAACTGAGTTTCCTTGAGAGCTGCTTGGAAGCCTGATGGTGTGTGAAGTTAGTGAGCCAAATGGAGTTGTTCTCCCACAGGAAGCACTCGGCTGATCCTTCTTCAATATGCCCTTCACCAACATGCAGTGTTTCCTTGATTGAATTAGCTCTCACACCAATATTTGCGTCTAGAGCCTTTGCATTGAGGGCTATCTGAAAACGGCTGTGGCGCTGAAGTTGCCTGAGAATGTGGAGTTGGTGGCATGTGAAACCCGCATGTGGAGCATTCGTTTGTGTGGGATGCTCTACCAGGTTCATTCCTAGATAATGCACTCAAAGGGCACTAAGCATAGAGTGTGAAAACTGAGTTTCCTTGAGAGCTGCTTGGAAGCCTGATGGTGTGTGAAGTTAGTGAGCCAAATGGAGTTGTTCTCGCACAAGAACCACTCGGCTGATCCTTCTTCAATATGCCCTTCACCAACATGCAGTGTTTCCTTGATTGAATTAGCTCTCACACCAATATTTGCGTCTAGGGCCTTTGCATTGAGGGCTATCTGAAAACGGCTGTGGCGCTGAAGTTGCCTGTGAATGTGGAGTTGGTGGCATGTGAAACCCGCATGTGGAGCATTCGTTTGTGTGGGATGCTCTACCAGGTTCATTCCTAGATAATGCACTCAAAGGGCACTAAGCCTAGAGTGTGAAAACTGAGTTTCCTTGAGAGCTGCTTGGAAGCCTGATGGTGTGTGAAGTTAGTGAGCCAAATGGAGTTGTTCTCCCACAGGAAGCACTCGGCTGATCCTTCTTCAATATGCCCTTCACCAACATGCAGTGTTTCCTTGATTGAATTAGCTCTCACACCAATATTTGCGTCTAGAGCCTTTGCATTGAGGGCTATCTGAAAACGGCTGTGGCGCTGAAGTTGCCTGTGAATGTGGAGTTGGTGGCATGTGAAACCCGCATGTGGAGCATTCGTTTGTGTGGGATGCTCTACCAGGTTCATTCCTAGATAATGCACTCAAAGGGCACAAAGCAGAGTGTGAAAACTGAGTTTCCTTGAGAGCTGCTTGGAAGCCTGATGGTGTGTGAAGTTAGTGAGCCAAATGGAGTTGTTCTCCCACAGGAAGCACTCGGCTGATCCTTCTTCAATATGCCCTTCACCAACATGCAGTGTTTCCTTGATTGAATTAGCTCTCACACCAATATTTGCGTCTAGAGCCTTTGCATTGAGGGCTATCTGAAAACGGCTGTGGCGCTGAAGTTGCCTGTGAATGTGGAGTTGGTGGCATGTGAAACCCGCATGTGGAGCATTCGTTTGTGTGGGATGCTCTACCAGGTTCATTCCTAGATAATGCACTCAAAGGGCACTAAGCAGAGTGTGAAAACTGAGTTTCCTTGAGAGCTGCTTGGAAGCCTGATGGTGTGTGAAGTTAGTGAGCCAAATGGAGTTGTTCTCCCACAAGAACCACTCGGCTGATCCTTCTTCAATATGCCCTTCACCAACATGCAGTGTTTCCTTGATTGAATTAGCTCTCACACCAATATTTGCGTCTAGAGCCTTTGCATTGAGGGCTATCTGAAAACGGCTGTGGCGCTGAAGTTGCCTGTGAATGTGGAGTTGGTGGCATGTGAAACCCGCATGTGGAGCATTCGTTTGTGTGGGATGCTCTACCAGGTTCATTCCTAGATAATGCACTCAAAGGGCACTAAGCATAGAGTGTGAAAACTGAGTTTCCTTGAGAGCTGCTTGGAAGCCTGATGGTGTGTGAAGTTAGTGAGCCAAATGGAGTTGTTCTCCCACAAGAACCGCTCGGCTGATCCTTCTTCAATATGCCCTTCACCAACATGCAGTGTTTCCTTGATTGAATTAGCTCTCACACCAATATTTGCGTCTAGAGCCTTTGCATTGAGGGCTATCTGAAAACGGCTGTGGCGCTGAAGTTGCCTGTGAATGTGGAGTTGGTGGCATGTGAAACCCGCATGTGGAGCATTCGTTTGTGTGGGATGCTCTACCAGGTTCATTCCTAGATATTGCACTCAAAGGGCACTAAGCAGAGTGTGAAAACTGAGTTTCCTTGAGAGCTGCTTGGAAGCCTGATGGTGTGTGAAGTTAGTGAGCCAAATGGAGTTGTTCTCCCACAGGAAGCACTCGGCTGATCCTTCTTCAATATGCCCTTCACCAACATGCAGTGTTTCCTTGATTGAATTAGCTCTCACACCAATATTTGCGTCTAGAGCCTTTGCATTGAGGGCTATCTGAAAACGGCTGTGGCGCTGAAGTTGCCTGTGAATGTGGAGTTGGTGGCATGTGAAACCCGCATGTGGAGCATTCGTTTTTGTGGGATGCTCTACCAGGTTCATTCCTAGATAATGCACTCAAAGGGCACTAAGCAGAGTGTGAAAACTGAGTTTCCTTGAGAGCTGCTTGGAAGCCTGATGGTGTGTGAAGTTAGTGAGCCAAATGGAGTTGTTCTCCCACAAGAACCGCTCGGCTGATCCTTCTTCAATATGCCCTTCACCAACATGCAGTGTTTCCTTGATTAAATTAGCTCTCACACCAATATTTGCGTCTAGAGCCTTTGCATTGAGGGCTATCTGAAAACGGCTGTGGCGCTGAAGTTGCCTGTGAATGTGGAGTTGGTGGCATTTGAAACGCGCATGTGGAGCATTCGTTGGTGTGGGATGCTCTACCAGGTTCATTCCTAGATAATGCACTCAAAGGGCACTAAGCATAGAGTGTGAAAACTGAGTTTCCTTGAGAGCTGCTTGGAAGCCTGATGGTGTGTGAAGTTAGTGAGCCAAATGGAGTTGTTCTCGCACAAGAACCACTCGGCTGATCCTTCTTCAATATGCCCTTCACCAACATGCAGTGTTTCCTTGATTGAATTAGCTCTCACACCAATATTTGCTTCTTGGGCCTTTGCATTGAGGGCTATCTGAAAACGGCTGTGGCGCTGAAGTTGCCTGTGAATGTGGAGTTGGTGGCATGTGAAACCCGCATGTGGAGCATTCGTTTCTGTGGGATGCTCTACCAGGTTCATTCCTAGATAATGCACTCAAAGGGCACTAAGCATAGAGTGTGAAAACTGAGTTTCCTTGAGAGCTGCTTGGAAGCCTGATGGTGTGTGAAGTTAGTGAGCCAAATGGAGTTGTTCTCCCACAGGAAGCACTCGGCTGATCCTTCTTCAATATGCCCTTCACCAACATGCAGTGTTTCCTTGATTGAATTAGCTCTCACACCAATATTTGCGTCTAGAGCCTTTGCATTGAGGGCTATCTGAAAACGGCTGTGGCGCTGAAGTTGCCTGTGAATGTGGAGTTGGTGGCATGTGAAACCCGCATGTGGAGCATTCGTTTGTGTGGGATGCTCTACCAGGTTCATTCCTAGATATTGCACTCAAAGGGCACTAAGCAGAGTGTGAAAACTGAGTTTCCTTGAGAGCTGCTTGGAAGCCTGATGGTGTGTGAAGTTAGTGAGCCAAATGGAGTTGTTCTCCCACAAGAACCACTCGGCTGATCCTTCTTCAATATGCCCTTCACCAACATGCAGTGTTTCCTTGATTGAATTAGCTCTCACACCAATATTTGCGTCTAGAGCCTTTGCATTGAGGGCTATCTGAAAACGGCTGTGGCGCTGAAGTTGCCTGTGAATGTGGAGTTGGTGGCATGTGAAACCCGCATGTGGAGCATTCGTTTGTGTGGGATGCTCTACCAGGTTCATTCCTAGATAATGCACTCAAAGGGCACTAAGCATAGAGTGTGAAAACTGAGTTTCCTTGAGAGCTGCTTGGAAGCCTGATGGTGTGTGAAGTTAGTGAGCCAAATGGAGTTGTTCTCGCACAAGAACCACTCGGCTGATCCTTCTTCAATATGCCCTTCACCAACATGCAGTGTTTCCTTGATTGAATTAGCTCTCACACCAATATTTGCGTCTAGGGCCTTTGCATTGAGGGCTATCTGAAAACGGCTGTGGCGCTGAAGTTGCCTGTGAATGTGGAGTTGGTGGCATGTGAAACCCGCATGTGGAGCATTCGTTTGTGTGGGATGCTCTACCAGGTTCATTCCTAGATAATGCACTCAAAGGGCACTAAGCATAGAGTGTGAAAACTGAGTTTCCTTGAGAGCTGCTTGGAAGCCTGATGGTGTGTGAAGTTAGTGAGCCAAATGGAGTTGTTCTCCCACAAGAACCACTCGGCTGATCCTTCTTCAATATGCCCTTCACCAACATGCAGTGTTTCCTTGATTGAATTAGCTCTCACACCAATATTTGCGTCTAGAGCCTTTGCATTGAGGGCTATCTGAAAACGGCTGTGGCGCTGAAGTTGCCTGTGAATGTGGAGTTGGTGGCATGTGAAACCCGCATGTGGAGCATTCGTTTTTGTGGGATGCTCTACCAGGTTCATTCCTAGATAATGCACTCAAAGGGCACTAAGCATAGAGTGTGAAAACTGAGTTTCCTTGAGAGCTGCTTGGAAGCCTGATGGTGTGTAAAGTTAGTGAGCCAAATGGAGTTGTTCTCCCACAAGAACCGCTCGGCTGATCCTTCTTCAATATGCCCCTCACCAACATGCAGTGTTTCCTTGATTAAATTAGCTCTCACACCAATATTTGCGTCTAGAGCCTTTGCATTGAGGGCTATCTGAAAACGGCTGTGGCGCTGAAGTTGCCTGTGAATGTGGAGTTGGTGGCATTTGAAACGCGCATGTGGAGCATTCATTGGTGTGGGATGCTCTACCAGGTTCATTCCTAGATAATGCACTCAAAGGGCACTAAGCATAGAGTGTGAAAACTGAGTTTCCTTGAGAGCTGCTTGGAAGCCTGATGGTGTGTGAAGTTAGTGAGCCAAATGGAGTTGTTCTCCCACAAGAACCACTCGGCTGATCCTTCTTCAATATGCCCTTCACCAACATGCAGTGTTTCCTTGATTGAATTAGCCCTCACACCAATATTTGCGTCTAGAGCCTTTGCATTGAGGGCTATCTGAAAACGGCTGTGGCGCTGAAGTTGCCTGTGAATGTGGAGTTGGTGGCATGTGAAACCCGCATGTGGAGCATTCGTTTGTGTGGGATGCTCTACCAGGTTCATTCCTAGATAATGCACTCAAAGGGCACTAAGCATAGAGTGTGAAAACTGAGTTTCCTTGAGAGCTGCTTGGAAGCCTGATGGTGTGTGAAGTTAGTGAGCCAAATGGAGTTGTTCTCGCACAAGAACCACTCGGCTGATCCTTCTTCAATATGCCCTTCACCAACATGCAGTGTTTCCTTGATTGAATTAGCTCTCACACCAATATTTGCGTCTAGGGCCTTTGCATTGAGGGCTATCTGAAAACGGCTGTGGCGCTGAAGTTGCCTGTGAATGTGGAGTTGGTGGTATGTGAAACCCGCATGTGGAGCATTCGTTTTTGTGGGATGCTCTACCAGGTTCATTCCTAGATAATGCACTCAAAGGGCACTAAGCATAGAGTGTGAAAACTGAGTTTCCTTGAGAGCTGCTTGGAAGCCTGATGGTGTGTGAAGTTAGTGAGCCAAATGGAGTTGTTCTCCCACAGGAAGCACTCAGCTGATCCTTCTTCAATATGCCCTTCACCAACATGCAGTGTTTCCTTGATTGAATTAGCTCTCACACCAATATTTGCGTCTAGAGCCTTTGCATTGAGGGCTATCTGAAAACGGCTGTGGCGCTGAAGTTGCCTGTGAATGTGGAGTTGGTGGCATGTGAAACCCGCATGTGGAGCATTCGTTTGTGTGGGATGCTCTACCAGGTTCATTCCTAGATAATGCACTCAAAGGGCACTAAGCATAGAGTGTGAAAACTGAGTTTCCTTGAGAGCTGCTTGGAAGCCTGATGGTGTGTGAAGTTAGTGAGCCAAATGGAGTTGTTCTCCCACAAGAACCACTCGGCTGATCCTTCTTCAATATGCCCTTCACCAACATGCAGTGTTTCCTTGATTGAATTAGCTCTCACACCAATATTTGCGTCTAGAGCCTTTGCATTGAGGGCTATCTGAAAACGGCTGTGGCGCTGAAGTTGCCTGTGAATGTGGAGTTGGTGGCATGTGAAACCCGCATGTGGAGCATTCGTTTGTGTGGGATGCTCTACCAGGTTCATTCCTAGATAATGCACTCAAAGGGCACTAAGCATAGAGTGTGAAAACTGAGTTTCCTTGAGAGCTGCTTGGAAGCCTGATGGTGTGTGAAGTTAGTGAGCCAAATGGAGTTGTTCTCGCACAAGAACCACTCGGCTGATCCTTCTTCAATATGCCCTTCACCAACATGCAGTGTTTCCTTGATTGAATTAGCTCTCACACCAATATTTGCGTCTAGAGCCTTTGCATTGAGGGCTATCTGAAAACGGCTGTGGCGCGGAAGTTGCCTGTGAATGTGGAGTTGGTGGCATGTGAAACCCGCATGTGGAGCATTCGTTTGTGTGGGATGCTCTACCAGGTTCATTCCTAGATAATGCACTCAAAGGGCACTAAGCATAGAGTGTGAAAACTGAGTTTCCTTGAGAGCTGTTTGGAAGCCTGATGGTGTGTGAAGTTAGTGAGCCAAATGGAGTTGTTCTCGCACAAGAACCACTCGGCTGATCCTTCTTCAATATGCCCTTCACCAACATGCAGTGTTTCCTTGATTGAATTAGCTCTCACACCAATATTTGCGTCTAGAGCCTTTGCATTGAGGGCTATCTGAAAACGGCTGTGGCGCTGAAGTTGCCTGTGAATGTGGAGTTGGTGGCATGTGAAACCCGCATGTGGAGCATTCGTTTTTGTGGGATGCTCTACCAGGTTCATTCCTAGATAATGCACTCAAAGGGCACTAAGCATAGAGTGTGAAAACTGAGTTTCCTTGAGAGCTGCTTGGAAGCCTGATGGTGTGTGAAGTTAGTGAGCCAAATGGAGTTGTTCTCCCACAAGAACCACTCGGCTGATCCTTCTTCAATATGCCCTTCACCAACATGCAGTGTTTCCTTGATTAAATTAGCTCTCACACCAATATTTGCGTCTAGAGCCTTTGCATTGAGGGCTATCTGAAAACGGCTGTGGCGCTGAAGTTGCCTGTGAATGTGGAGGTGGTGGCATTTGAAACGCGCATGTGGAGCATTCGTTTGTGTGGGATGCTCTACCAGGTTCATTCCTAGATAATGCACTCAAAGGGCACTAAGCATAGAGTGTGAAAACTGAGTTTCCTTGAGAGCTGCTTGGAAGCCTGATGGTGTGTGAAGTTAGTGAGCCAAATGGAGTTGTTCTCCCACAAGAACCACTCGGCTGATCCTTCTTCAATATGCCCTTCACCAACATGCAGTGTTTCCTTGATTGAATTAGCTCTCACACCAATATTTGCGTCTAGAGCCTTTGCATTGAGGGCTATCTGAAAACGGCTGTGGCGCTGAAGTTGCCTGTGAATGTGGAGTTGGTGGCATGTGAAACCCGCATGTGGAGCATTCGTTTGTGTGGGATGCTCTACCAGGTTCATTCCTAGATAATGCACTCAAAGGGCACTAAGCATAGAGTGTGAAAACTGAGTTTCCTTGAGAGCTGCTTGGAAGCCTGATGGTGTGTGAAGTTAGTGAGCCAAATGGAGTTGTTCTCGCACAAGAACCACTCGGCTGATCCTTCTTCAATATGCCCTTCACCAACATGCAGTGTTTCCTTGATTGAATTAGCTCTCACACCAATATTTGCGTCTAGAGCCTTTGCATTGAGGGCTATCTGAAAACGGCTGTGGCGCGGAAGTTGCCTGTGAATGTGGAGTTGGTGGCATGTGAAACCCGCATGTGGAGCATTCGTTTGTGTGGGATGCTCTACCAGGTTCATTCCTAGATAATGCACTCAAAGGGCACTAAGCATAGAGTGTGAAAACTGAGTTTCCTTGAGAGCTGTTTGGAAGCCTGATGGTGTGTGAAGTTAGTGAGCCAAATGGAGTTGTTCTCGCACAAGAACCACTCGGCTGATCCTTCTTCAATATCCCCTTCACCAACATGCAGTGTTTCCTTGATTGAATTAGCTCTCACACCAATATTTGCGTCTAGAGCCTTTGCATTGAGGGCTATCTGAAAACGGCTGTGGCGCTGAAGTTGCCTGTGAATGTGGAGTTGGTGGCATGTGAAACCCGCATGTGGAGCATTCGTTTGTGTGGGATGCTCTACCAGGTTCATTCCTAGATAATGCACTCAAAGGACACTAAGCATAGAGTGTGAAAACTGAGTTTCCTTGAGAGCTGCTTGGAAGCCTGATGGTGTGTGAAGTTAGTGAGCCAAATGGAGTTGTTCTCCCACAAGAACCACTCGGCTGATCCTTCTTCAATATGCCCTTCACCAACATGCAGTGTTTCCTTGATTGAATTAGCTCTCACACCAATATTTGCGTCTAGAGCCTTTGCATTGAGGGCTATCTGAAAACGGCTGTGGCTCTGAAGTTGCCTGTGAATGTGGAGATGGTGGCATGTGAAACCCGCATGTGGAGCATTCGTTTCTGTGGGATGCTCTACCAGGTTCATTCCTAGATAATGCACTCAAAGGGCACTAAGCATAGAGTGTGAAAACTGAGTTTCCTTGAGAGCTGCTTGGAAGCCTGATGGTGTGTGAAGTTAGTGAGCCAAATGGAGTTGTTCTCGCACAAGAACCACTCGGCTGATCCTTCTTCAATATGCCCTTCACCAACATGCAGTGTTTCCTTGATTGAATTAGCTCTCACACCAATATTTGCGTCTAGAGCCTTTGCATTGAGGGCTATCTGAAAACGGCTGTGGCGCTGAAGTTGCCTGTGAATGTGGAGTTGGTGGCATGTGAAACCCGCATGTGGAGCATTCGTTTGTGTGGGATGCTCTACCAGGTTCATTCCTAGATAATGCACTCAAAGGGCACTAAGCATAGAGTGTGAAAACTGAGTTTCCTTGAGAGCTGCTTGGAAGCCTGATGGTGTGTGAAGTTAGTGAGCCAAATGGAGTTGTTCTCCCACAAGAACCACTCGGCTGATCCTTCTTCAATATGCCCTTCACCAACATGCAGTGTTTCCTTGATTGAATTAGCTCTCACACCAATATTTGCGTCTAGAGCCTTTGCATTGAGGGCTATCTGAAAACGGCTGTGGCGCTGAAGTTGCCTGAGAATGTGGAGTTGGTGGCATGTGAAACCCGCATGTGGAGCATTCGTTTCTGTGGGATGCTCTACCAGGTTCATTCCTAGATAATGCACTCAAAGGGCACTAAGCATAGAGTGTGAAAACTGAGTTTCCTTGAGAGCTGCTTGGAAGCCTGATGGTGTGTGAAGTTAGTGAGCCAAATGGAGTTGTTCTCGCACAAGAACCACTCGGCTGATCCTTCTTCAATATGCCCTTCACCAACATGCAGTGTTTCCTTGATTGAATTAGCTCTCACACCAATATTTGCGTCTAGAGCCTTTGCATTGAGGGCTATCTGAAAACGGCTGTGGCGCGGAAGTTGCCTGTGAATGTGGAGTTGGTGGCATGTGAAACCCGCATGTGGAGCATTCGTTTGTGTGGGATGCTCTACCAGGTTCATTCCTAGATAATGCACTCAAAGGGCACTAAGCATAGAGTGTGAAAACTGAGTTTCCTTGAGAGCTGTTTGGAAGCCTGATGGTGTGTGAAGTTAGTGAGCCAAATGGAGTTGTTCTCGCACAAGAACCACTCGGCTGATCCTTCTTCAATATGCCCTTCACCAACATGCAGTGTTTCCTTGATTGAATTAGCTCTCACACCAATATTTGCGTCTAGAGCCTTTGCATTGAGGGCTATCTGAAAACGGCTGTGGCGCTGAAGTTGCCTGTGAATGTGGAGTTGGTGGCATGTGAAACCCGCATGTGGAGCATTCGTTTTTGTGGGATGCTCTACCAGGTTCATTCCTAGATAATGCACTCAAAGGGCACTAAGCATAGAGTGTGAAAACTGAGTTTCCTTGAGAGCTGCTTGGAAGCCTGATGGTGTGTGAAGTTAGTGAGCCAAATGGAGTTGTTCTCCCACAAGAACCACTCGGCTGATCCTTCTTCAATATGCCCTTCACCAACATGCAGTGTTTCCTTGATTAAATTAGCTCTCACACCAATATTTGCGTCTAGAGCCTTTGCATTGAGGGCTATCTGAAAACGGCTGTGGCGCTGAAGTTGCCTGTGAATGTGGAGGTGGTGGCATTTGAAACGCGCATGTGGAGCATTCGTTTGTGTGGGATGCTCTACCAGGTTCATTCCTAGATAATGCACTCAAAGGGCACTAAGCATAGAGTGTGAAAACTGAGTTTCCTTGAGAGCTGCTTGGAAGCCTGATGGTGTGTGAAGTTAGTGAGCCAAATGGAGTTGTTCTCCCACAAGAACCACTCGGCTGATCCTTCTTCAATATGCCCTTCACCAACATGCAGTGTTTCCTTGATTGAATTAGCTCTCACACCAATATTTGCGTCTAGAGCCTTTGCATTGAGGGCTATCTGAAAACGGCTGTGGCGCTGAAGTTGCCTGTGAATGTGGAGTTGGTGGCATGTGAAACCCGCATGTGGAGCATTCGTTTGTGTGGGATGCTCTACCAGGTTCATTCCTAGATAATGCACTCAAAGGGCACTAAGCATAGAGTGTGAAAACTGAGTTTCCTTGAGAGCTGCTTGGAAGCCTGATGGTGTGTGAAGTTAGTGAGCCAAATGGAGTTGTTCTCGCACAAGAACCACTCGGCTGATCCTTCTTCAATATGCCCTTCACCAACATGCAGTGTTTCCTTGATTGAATTAGCTCTCACACCAATATTTGCGTCTAGAGCCTTTGCATTGAGGGCTATCTGAAAACGGCTGTGGCGCGGAAGTTGCCTGTGAATGTGGAGTTGGTGGCATGTGAAACCCGCATGTGGAGCATTCGTTTGTGTGGGATGCTCTACCAGGTTCATTCCTAGATAATGCACTCAAAGGGCACTAAGCATAGAGTGTGAAAACTGAGTTTCCTTGAGAGCTGTTTGGAAGCCTGATGGTGTGTGAAGTTAGTGAGCCAAATGGAGTTGTTCTCGCACAAGAACCACTCGGCTGATCCTTCTTCAATATCCCCTTCACCAACATGCAGTGTTTCCTTGATTGAATTAGCTCTCACACCAATATTTGCGTCTAGAGCCTTTGCATTGAGGGCTATCTGAAAACGGCTGTGGCGCTGAAGTTGCCTGTGAATGTGGAGTTGGTGGCATGTGAAACCCGCATGTGGAGCATTCGTTTGTGTGGGATGCTCTACCAGGTTCATTCCTAGATAATGCACTCAAAGGACACTAAGCATAGAGTGTGAAAACTGAGTTTCCTTGAGAGCTGCTTGGAAGCCTGATGGTGTGTGAAGTTAGTGAGCCAAATGGAGTTGTTCTCCCACAAGAACCACTCGGCTGATCCTTCTTCAATATGCCCTTCACCAACATGCAGTGTTTCCTTGATTGAATTAGCTCTCACACCAATCTTTGCGTCTAGAGCCTTTGCATTGAGGGCTATCTGAAAACGGCTGTGGCTCTGAAGTTGCCTGTGAATGTGGAGATGGTGGCATGTGAAACCCGCATGTGGAGCATTCGTTTCTGTGGGATGCTCTACCAGGTTCATTCCTAGATAATGCACTCAAAGGGCACTAAGCATAGAGTGTGAAAACTGAGTTTCCTTGAGAGCTGCTTGGAAGCCTGATGGTGTGTGAAGTTAGTGAGCCAAATGGAGTTGTTCTCCCACAAGAACCACTCGGCTGATCCTTCTTCAATATGCCCTTCACCAACATGCAATGTTTCCTTGATTGAATTAGCTCTCACACCAATATTTGCGTCTAGAGCCTTTGCATTGAGGGCTATCTGAAAACGGCTGTGGCGCTGAAGTTGCCTGTGAATGTGGAGTTGGTGGCATGTGAAACCCGCATGTGGAGCATTCGTTTGTGTGGGATGCTCTACCAGGTTCATTCCTAGATAATGCACTCAAAGGGCACTAAGCATAGAGTGTGAAAACTGAGTTTCCTTGAGAGCTGCTTGGAAGCCTGATGGTGTGTGAAGTTAGTGAGCCAAATGGAGTTGTTCTCCCACAAGAACCACTCGGCTGATCCTTCTTCAATATGCCCTTCACCAACATGCAGTGTTTCCTTGATTGAATTAGCTCTCACACCAATATTTGCGTCTAGAGCCTTTGCATTGAGGGCTATCTGAAAACGGCTGTGGCGCTGAAGTTGCCTGAGAATGTGGAGTTGGTGGCATGTGAAACCCGCATGTGGAGCATTCGTTTCTGTGGGATGCTCTACCAGGTTCATTCCTAGATAATGCACTCAAAGGGCACTAAGCATAGAGTGTGAAAACTGAGTTTCCTTGAGAGCTGCTTGGAAGCCTGATGGTGTGTGAAGTTAGTGAGCCAAATGGAGTTGTTCTCCCACAAGAACCACTCGGCTGATCCTTCTTCAATATGCCCTTCACCAACATGCAGTGTTTCCTTGATTGAATTAGCTCTCACACCAATATTTGCGTCTAGATCCTTTGCTTTGAGGGCTATCTGAAAACGGCTGTGGCGCTGAAGTTGCCTGTGAATGTGGAGTTGGTGGCATGTGAAACCCGCATGTGGAGCATTCGTTTGTGTGGGATGCTCTACCAGGTTCATTCCTAGATAATGCACTCAAAGGGCACTAAGCATAGAGTGTGAAAACTGAGTTTCCTTGAGAGCTGCTTGGAAGCCTGATGGTGTGTGAAGTTAGTGAGCCAAATGGAGTTGTTCTCGCACAAGAACCACTCGGCTGATCCTTCTTCAATATGCCCTTCACCAACATGCAGTGTTTCCTTGATTGAATTAGCTCTCACACCAATATTTGCGTCTAGAGCCTTTGCATTGAGGGCTATCTGAAAACGGCTGTGGCGCTGAAGTTGCCTGTGAATGTGGAGTCGGTGGCATGTGAAACCCGCATGTGGAGCATTCGTTTGTGTGGGATGCTCTACCAGGTTCATTCCTAGATAATGCACTCAAAGGGCACTAAGCATAGAGTGTGAAAACTGAGTTTCCTTGAGAGCTGTTTGGAAGCCTGATGGGTGTGAAGTTAGTGAGCCAAATGGAGTTGTTCTCCCACAAGAACCACTCGGCTGATCCTTCTTCAATATGCCCTTCACCAACATGCAGTGTTTCCTTGATTGAATTAGCTCTCACACCAATATTTGCGTCTAGAGCCTTTGCATTGAGGGCTATCTGAAAACGGCTGTGGCGCTGAAGTTGCCTGTGAATGTGGAGTTGGTGGCATGTGAAACCCGCATGTGGAGCATTCGTTTGTGTGGGATGCTCTACCAGGTTCATTCCTAGATAATGCACTCAAAGGGCACTAAGCATAGAGTGTGAAAACTGAGTTTCCTTGAGAGCTGCTTGGAAGCCTGATGGTGTGTGAAGTTAGTGAGCCAAATGGAGTTGTTCTCCCACAAGAACCACTCGGCTGATCCTTCTTCAATATGCCCTTCACCAACATGCAGTGTTTCCTTGATTGAATTAGCTCTCACACCAATATTTGCGTCTAGAGCCTTTGCATTGAGGGCTATCTGAAAACGGCTGTGGCGCTGAAGTTGCCTGTGAATGTGGAGTTGGTGGCATGTGAAACCCGCATGTGGAGCATTCGTTTGTGTGGGATGCTCTACCAGGTTCATTCCTAGATAATGCACTCAAAGGGCACTAAGCATAGAGTGTGAAAACTGAGTTTCCTTGAGAGCTGCTTGGAAGTCTGATGGTGTGTGAAGTTAGTGAGCCAAATGGAGTTGTTCTCCCACAAGAACCACTCGGCTGATCCTTCTTCAATATGCCCTTCACCAACATGCAGTGTTTCCTTGATTGAATTAGCTCTCACACCAATATTTGCGTCTAGAGCCTTTGCATTGAGGGCTATCTGAAAACGGCTGTGGCGCTGAAGTTGCCTGTGAATGTGGAGTTGGTGGCATGTGAAACCCGCATGTGGAGCATTCGTTTGTGTGGGATGCTCTACCAGGTTCATTCCTAGATAATGCACTCAAAGGGCACTAAGCATAGAGTGTGAAAACTGAGTTTCCTTGAGAGCTGCTGGAAGCCTGATGGTGTGTGAAGTTAGTGAGCCAAATGGAGTTGTTCTCCCACAAGAACCACTCGGCTGATCCTTCTTCAATATGCCCTTCACCAACATGCAGTGTTTCCTTGATTGAATTAGCTCTCACACCAATATTTGCGTCTAGATCCTTTGCTTTGAGGGCTATCTGAAAACGGCTGTGGCGCTGAAGTTGCCTGTGAATGTGGAGTTGGTGGCATGTGAAACCCGCATGTGGTGCATTCATTTGTGTGGGATGCTCTACCAGGATCATTCCTAGATAATGCACTCAAAGGGCACTAAGCATAGAGTGTGAAAACTGAGTTTCCTTGAGAGCTGCTTGGAAGCCTGATGGTGTGTGAAGTTAGTGAGCCAAATGGAGTTGTTCTCCCACAAGAACCACTCGGCTGATCCTTCTTCAATATGCCCTTCACCAACATGCAGTGTTTCCTTGATTGAATTAGCTCTCAAACCAATATTTGCGTCTAGAGCCTTTGCATTGAGGGCTATCTGAAAACGGCTGTGGCGCGGAAGTTGCCTGTGAATGTGGAGTTGGTGGCATGTGAAACCCGCATGTGGAGCCTTCGTTTGTGTGGGATGCTCTACCAGGTTCATTCCTAGATAATGCACTCAAAGGGCACTAAGCATAGAGTGTGAAAACTGAGTTTCCTTGAGAGCTGCTTGGAAGCCTGATGGTGTGTGAAGTTAGTGAGCCAAATGGAGTTGTTCTCCCACAAGAACCACTCGGCTGATCCTTCTTCAATATGCCCTTCACCAACATGCAGTGTTTCCTTGATTGAATTAGCTCTCACACCAATATTTGCGTCTAGAGCCTTTGCATTGAGGGCTATCTGAAAACGGCTGAGGCGCTGAAGTTGCCTGTGAATGTGGAGTTGGTGGCATGTGAAACCCGCATGTGGAGCATTCGTTTGTGTGGGATGCTCTACCAGGTTCATTCCTAGATAATGCACTCAAAGGGCACTAAGCATAGAGTGTGAAAACTGAGTTTCCTTGAGAGCTGCTTGGAAGCCTGATGGTGTGTGAAGTTAGTGAGCCAAATGGAGTTGTTCTCGCACAAGAACAACTCGGCTGATCCTTCTTCAATATGCCCTTCACCAACATGCAGTGTTTCCTTGATTGAATTAGCTCTCACACCAATATTTGCGTCTAGAGCCTTTGCATTGAGGGCTATCTGAAAACGGCTGTGGCGCTGAAGTTGCCTGTGAATGTGGACTTGGTGGCATGTGAAACCCGCATGTGGAGCATTCGTTTGTGTGGGATGCTCTACCAGGTTCATTCCTAGATAATGCACTCAAAGGGCACTAAGCATAGAGTGTGAAAACTGAGTTTCCTTGAGAGCTGCTTGGAAGCCTGATGGTGTGTGAAGTTAGTGAGCCAAATGGAGTTGTTCTCCCACAAGAACCACTCGGCTGATCCTTCTTCAATATGCCCTTCACCAACATGCAGTGTTTCCTTGATTGAATTAGCTCTCACACCAATATTTGCGTCTAGAGCCTTTGCTTTGAGGGCTATCTGAAAACGGTTGTGTCGCTGAAGTTGCCTGTGAATGTGGAGTTGGTGGCATGTGAAACCCGCATGTGGAGCATTCGTTTGTGTGGGATGCTCTACCAGGTTCATTCCTAGATAATGCACTCAAAGGGCACTAAGCATAGAGTGTGAAAACTGAGTTTCCTTGAGAGCTGCTTGGAAGCCTGATGGTGTGTGAAGTTAGTGAGCCAAATGGAGTTGTTCTCCCACAAGAACCACTCGGCTGATCCTTCTTCAATATGCCCTTCACCAACATGCAGTGTTTCCTTGATTGAATTAGCTCTCACACCAATATTTGCGTCTAGAGCCTTTGCATTGAGGGCTATCTGAAAACGGCTGTGGCGCTGAAGTTGCCTGTGAATGTGGAGTTGGTGGCATGTGAAACCCGCATGTGGAGCATTCGTTTGTGTGGGATGCTCTACCAGGTTCATTCCTAGATAATGCACTCAAAGGGCACTAAGCATAGAGTGTGAAAACTGAGTTTCCTTGAGAGCTGCTTGGAAGCCTGATGGTGTGTGAAGTTAGTGAGCCAAATGGAGTTGTTCTCCCACCATAACCACTCGGCTGATCCTTCTTCAATATGCCCTTCACGAACATGCAGTGTTTCTTTGATTGAATTAGCTCTCACACCAATATTTGCGTCTAGAGCCTTTGCATTGAGGGCTATCTGAAAACGGCTGTGGCGCTGAAGTTGCCTGTGAATGTGGAGTTGGTGGCGTGTGAAACCCGCATGTGGAGCATTCGTTTGTGTGGGATGCTCTCCAAGCTTCATTTCAGTCCTAGGCACTCAAAGGGCACTAATCATAGAGTGTGAAAACTGAGTTTCCTTGAGAGCTGCTTGGAAGCCTGATGGTGTGTGAAGTTAGTGAGCCAAATGGAGTTGTTCTCCCACAAGAACCACTCGGCTGATCCTTCTTCAATATGCCCTTCACCAACATGCAGTGTTTCCTTGATTGAATTAGCTCTCACACCAATATTTGCGTCTAGAGCCTTTGCATTGAGGGCTATCTGAAAACGGCTGAGGCGCTGAAGTTGCCTGTGAATGTGGAGTTGGTGGCATGTGAAACCCGCATGTGGAGCATTCGTTTGTGTGGGATGCTCTACCAGGTTCATTCCTAGATAATGCACTCAAAGGGCACTAAGCATAGAGTGTGAAAACTGAGTTTCCTTGAGAGCTGCTTGGAAGCCTGATGGTGTGTGAAGTTAGTGAGCCAAATGGAGTTGTTCTCGCACAAGAACAACTCGGCTGATCCTTCTTCAATATGCCCTTCACCAACATGCAGTGTTTCCTTGATTGAATTAGCTCTCACACCAATATTTGCGTCTAGAGCCTTTGCATTGAGGGCTATCTGAAAACGGCTGTGGCGCTGAAGTTGCCTGTGAATGTGGACTTGGTGGCATGTGAAACCCGCATGTGGAGCATTCGTTTGTGTGGGATGCTCTACCAGGTTCATTCCTAGATAATGCACTCAAAGGGCACTAAGCATAGAGTGTGAAAACTGAGTTTCCTTGAGAGCTGCTTGGAAGCCTGATGGTGTGTGAAGTTAGTGAGCCAAATGGAGTTGTTCTCCCACAAGAACCACTCGGCTGATCCTTCTTCAATATGCCCTTCACCAACATGCAGTGTTTCCTTGATTGAATTAGCTCTCACACCAATATTTGCGTCTAGAGCCTTTGCTTTGAGGGCTATCTGAAAACGGTTGTGTCGCTGAAGTTGCCTGTGAATGTGGAGTTGGTGGCATGTGAAACCCGCATGTGGAGCATTCGTTTGTGTGGGATGCTCTACCAGGTTCATTCCTAGATAATGCACTCAAAGGGCACTAAGCATAGAGTGTGAAAACTGAGTTTCCTTGAGAGCTGCTTGGAAGCCTGATGGTGTGTGAAGTTAGTGAGCCAAATGGAGTTGTTCTCCCACAAGAACCACTCGGCTGATCCTTCTTCAATATGCCCTTCACCAACATGCAGTGTTTCCTTGATTGAATTAGCTCTCACACCAATATTTGCGTCTAGAGCCTTTGCATTGAGGGCTATCTGAAAACGGCTGTGGCGCTGAAGTTGCCTGTGAATGTGGAGTTGGTGGCATGTGAAACCCGCATGTGGAGCATTCGTTTGTGTGGGATGCTCTACCAGGTTCATTCCTAGATAATGCACTCAAAGGGCACTAAGCATAGAGTGTGAAAACTGAGTTTCCTTGAGAGCTGCTTGGAAGCCTGATGGTGTGTGAAGTTAGTGAGCCAAATGGAGTTGTTCTCGCACAAGAACAACTCGGCTGATCCTTCTTCAATATGCCCTTCACCAACATGCAGTGTTTCCTTGATTGAATTAGCTCTCACACCAATATTTGCGTCTAGAGCCTTTGCATTGAGGGCTATCTGAAAACGGCTGTGGCGCTGAAGTTGCCTGTGAATGTGGAGTTGGTGGCATGTGAAACCCGCATGTGGAGCATTCGTTTGTGTGGGATGCTCTACCAGGTTCATTCCTAGATAATGCACTCAAAGGGCACTAAGCATAGAGTGTGAAAACTGAGTTTCCTTGAGAGCTGCTTGGAAGCCTGATGGTGTGTGAAGTTAGTGAGCCAAATGGAGTTGTTCTCCCACAAGAACCACTCGGCTGATCCTTCTTCAATATGCCCTTCACCAACATGCAGTGTTTCCTTGATTGAATTAGCTCTCACACCAATATTTGCGTCTAGAGCCTTTGCATTGAGGGCTATCTGAAAACGGCTGTGGCGCTGAAGTTGCCTGTGAATGTGGAGTTGGTGGCATGTGAAACCCGCATGTGGAGCATTCGTTTGTGTGGGATGCTCTACCAGGTTCATTCCTAGATAATGCACTCAAAGGGCACTAAGCATAGAGTGTGAAAACTGAGTTTCCTTGAGAGCTGCTTGGAAGTCTGATGGTGTGTGAAGTTAGTGAGCCAAATGGAGTTGTTCTCCCACAAGAACCACTCGGCTGATCCTTCTTCAATATGCCCTTCACCAACATGCAGTGTTTCCTTGATTGAATTAGCTCTCACACCAATATTTGCGTCTAGAGCCTTTGCATTGAGGGCTATCTGAAAACGGCTGTGGCGCTGAAGTTGCCTGTGAATGTGGAGTTGGTGGCATGTGAAACCCGCATGTGGAGCATTCGTTTGTGTGGGATGCTCTACCAGGTTCATTCCTAGATAATGCACTCAAAGGGCACTAAGCATAGAGTGTGAAAACTGAGTTTCCTTGAGAGCTGCTGGAAGCCTGATGGTGTGTGAAGTTAGTGAGCCAAATGGAGTTGTTCTCCCACAAGAACCACTCGGCTGATCCTTCTTCAATATGCCCTTCACCAACATGCAGTGTTTCCTTGATTGAATTAGCTCTCACACCAATATTTGCGTCTAGATCCTTTGCTTTGAGGGCTATCTGAAAACGGCTGTGGCGCTGAAGTTGCCTGTGAATGTGGAGTTGGTGGCATGTGAAACCCGCATGTGGTGCATTCGTTTGTGTGGGATGCTCTACCAGGATCATTCCTAGATAATGCACTCAAAGGGCACTAAGCATAGAGTGTGAAAACTGAGTTTCCTTGAGAGCTGCTTGGAAGCCTGATGGTGTGTGAAGTTAGTGAGCCAAATGGAGTTGTTCTCCCACAAGAACCACTCGGCTGATCCTTCTTCAATATGCCCTTCACCAACATGCAGTGTTTCCTTGATTGAATTAGCTCTCAAACCAATATTTGCGTCTAGAGCCTTTGCATTGAGGGCTATCTGAAAACGGCTGTGGCGCGGAAGTTGCCTGTGAATGTGGAGTTGGTGGCATGTGAAACCCGCATGTGGAGCCTTCGTTTGTGTGGGATGCTCTACCAGGTTCATTCCTAGATAATGCACTCAAAGGGCACTAAGCATAGAGTGTGAAAACTGAGTTTCCTTGAGAGCTGCTTGGAAGTCTGATGGTGTGTGAAGTTAGTGAGCCAAATGGAGTTGTTCTCCCACAAGAACCACTCGGCTGATCCTTCTTCAATATGCCCTTCACCAACATGCAGTGTTTCCTTGATTGAATTAGCTCTCACACCAATATTTGCGTCTAGAGCCTTTGCATTGAGGGCTATCTGAAAACGGCTGAGGCGCTGAAGTTGCCTGTGAATGTGGAGTTGGTGGCATGTGAAACCCGCATGTGGAGCATTCGTTTGTGTGGGATGCTCTACCAGGTTCATTCCTAGATAATGCACTCAAAGGGCACTAAGCATAGAGTGTGAAAACTGAGTTTCCTTGAGAGCTGCTTGGAAGCCTGATGGTGTGTGAAGTTAGTGAGCCAAATGGAGTTGTTCTCGCACAAGAACAACTCGGCTGATCCTTCTTCAATATGCCCTTCACCAACATGCAGTGTTTCCTTGATTGAATTAGCTCTCACACCAATATTTGCGTCTAGAGCCTTTGCATTGAGGGCTATCTGAAAACGGCTGTGGCGCTGAAGTTGCCTGTGAATGTGGACTTGGTGGCATGTGAAACCCGCATGTGGAGCATTCGTTTGTGTGGGATGCTCTACCAGGTTCATTCCTAGATAATGCACTCAAAGGGCACTAAGCATAGAGTGTGAAAACTGAGTTTCCTTGAGAGCTGCTTGGAAGCCTGATGGTGTGTGAAGTTAGTGAGCCAAATGGAGTTGTTCTCCCACAAGAACCACTCGGCTGATCCTTCTTCAATATGCCCTTCACCAACATGCAGTGTTTCCTTGATTGAATTAGCTCTCACACCAATATTTGCGTCTAGAGCCTTTGCTTTGAGGGCTATCTGAAAACGGTTGTGTCGCTGAAGTTGCCTGTGAATGTGGAGTTGGTGGCATGTGAAACCCGCATGTGGAGCATTCGTTTGTGTGGGATGCTCTACCAGGTTCATTCCTAGATAATGCACTCAAAGGGCACTAAGCATAGAGTGTGAAAACTGAGTTTCCTTGAGAGCTGCTTGGAAGCCTGATGGTGTGTGAAGTTAGTGAGCCAAATGGAGTTGTTCTCCCACAAGAACCACTCGGCTGATCCTTCTTCAATATGCCCTTCACCAACATGCAGTTTTTCCTTGATTGAATTAGCTCTCACACCAATATTTGCGTCTAGAGCCTTTGCATTGAGGGCTATCTGAAAACGGCTGTGGCGCTGAAGTTGCCTGTGAATGTGGAGTTGGTGGCATGTGAAACCCGCATGTGGAGCATTCGTTTGTGTGGGATGCTCTACCAGGTTCATTCCTAGATAATGCACTCAAAGGGCACTAAGCATAGAGTGTGAAAACTGAGTTTCCTTGAGAGCTGCTTGGAAGCCTGATGGTGTGTGAAGTTAGTGAGCCAAATGGAGTTGTTCTCCCACAAGAACCACTCGGCTGATCCTTCTTCAATATGCCCTTCACCAACATGCAGTGTTTCCTTGATTGAATTAGCTCTCACACCAATATTTGTGTCTCGAGCCTTTGCATTGAGGGCTATCTGAAAACAGCTGTGGCGCTGAAGTTGCCTGTGAATGTGGAGTTGGTGGCATGTGAAACCCGCATGTGGAGCATTCGTTTGTGTGGGATGCTCTACCAGGATCATTCCTAGATAATGCACTCAAAGGGCACGAAGCATAGAGTGTGAAAACTGAGTTTCCTTGAGAGCTGCTTGGAAGCCTGATGGTGTGTGAAGTTAGTGAGCCAAATGGAGTTGTTCTCCCACAAGAACCACTCGGCTGATCCTTCTTCAATATGCCCTTCACCAACATGCAGTGTTTCCTTGATTGAATTAGCTCTCACACCAATATTTGCGTCTAGAGCCTTTGCTTTGAGGGCTATCTGAAAACGGCTGTGGCGCTGAAGTTGCCTGTGAATGTGGAGTTGGTGGCATGTGAAACCCGCATGTGGAGCATTCGTTTGTGTGGGATGCTCTACCAGGTTCATTTCAGTCCTAGCCATACAAAGGGCACTAAGCATAGAGTGTGAAAACTGAGTTTCCTTGAGAGCTGCTTGGAAGCCTGATGGTGTGTGAAGTTAGTGAGCCAAATGGAGTTGTTCTCCCACAAGAACCACTCGGCTGATCCTTCTTCAATATGCCCTTCACCAAGATGCAGTGTTTCCTTGATTGAATTAGCTCTCACACCAATATTTGCGTCTAGAGCCTTTGCATTGAGGGCTATCTGAAAACGGCTGTGGCGCTGAAGTTGCCTGTGAATGTGGAGTTGGTGGCATGTGAAACCCGCATGTGGAGCATTCGTTTGTGTGGGATGCTCTACCTGGTTCATTCCTAGATAATGCACTCAAAGGGCACTAAGCATAGAGTGTGAAAACTGAGTTTCCTTGAGAGCTGCTTGGAAGCCTGATGGTGTGTGAAGTTAGTGAGCCAAATGGAGTTGTTCTCCCACAAGAACCACTCGGCTGATCCTTCTTCAATATGCCCTTCACCAACATGCAGTGTTTCCTTGATTGAATTAGCTCTCACACCAATAATTGCGTCTAGAGCCTTTGCATTGAGGGCTATCTGAAAACGGCTGTGGCGCTGAAGTTGCCTGTGTATGTGGAGTTGGTGGCATGTGAAACCCGCATGTGGAGCATTCGTTTGTGTGGGATGCTCTACCAGGTTCATTCCTAGATAATGCACTCAAAGGGCACTAAGCATAGAGTGTGAAAACTGAGTTTCCTTGAGAGCTGCTTGGAAGCCTGATGGTGTGTGAAGTTAGTGAGCCAAATGGAGTTGTTCTCCCACAAGAACCACTCGGCTGATCCTTCTTCAATATGCCCTTCACCAACATGCAGTGTTTCCTTGATTGAATTAGCTCTCACACCAATATTTGCGTCTAGAGCCTTTGCATTGAGGGCTATCTGAAAACAGCTGTGGCGCTGAAGTTGCCTGTGAATGTGGAGTTGGTGGCATGTGAAACCCGCATGTGGAGCATTCGTTTGTGTGGGATGCTCTACCAGGTTCATTCCTAGATAATGCACTCAAAGGGCACTAAGCATAGAGTGTGAAAACTGAGTTTCCTTGATAGCTGCTTGGAAGCCTGATGGTGTGTGAAGTTAGTGAGCCAAATGGAGTTGTTCTCCCACAAGAACCACTCGGCTGATCCTTCTTCAATATGCCCTTCACCAACATGCAGTGTTTCCTTGATTGAATTAGCTCTCACACCAATATTTGCGTCTAGAGCCTTTGCATTGAGGGCTATCTGAAAACGGCTGTGGCGCTGAAGTTGCCTGTGAATGTGGAGTTGGTGGCATGTGAAACCCGCATGTGGAGCATTCGTTTGTGTGGGATGCTCTACCAGGTTCATTCCTAGATAATGCACTCAAAGGGCACTAAGCATAGAGTGTGAAAACTGAGTTTCCTTGAGAGCTGCTTGGAAGCCTGATGGTGTGTGAAGTTAGTGAGCCAAATGGAGTTGTTCTCCCACAAGAACCACTCGGCTGATCCTTCTTCAATATGCCCTTCACCAACATGCAGTGTTTCCTTGATTGAATTAGCTCTCACACCAATATTTGCGTCTAGATCCTTTGCTTTGAGGGCTATCTGAAAACGGCTGTGGCGCTGAAGTTGCCTGTGAATGTGGAGTTGGTGGCATGTGAAACCCGCATGTGGAGCATTCGTTTGTGTGGGATGCTCTACCAGGTTCATTCCTAGATAATGCACTCAAAGGGCACTAAGCATAGAGTGTGAAAACTGAGTTTCCTTGAGAGCTGCTTGGAAGCCTGATGGTGTGTGAAGTTAGTGAGCCAAATGGAGTTGTTCTCCCACAAGAACCACTCGGCTGATCCTTCTTCAATATGCCCTTCACGAACATGCAGTGTTTCCTTGATTGAATTAGCTCTCACACCAATATTTGCGTCTAGAGCCTTTGCATTGAGGGCTATCTGAAAACGGCTGAGGCGCTGAAGTTGCCTGTGAATGTGGAGTTGGTGGCATGTGAAACCCGCATGTGGAGCATTCGTTTGTGTGGGATGCTCTACCAGGTTCATTCCTAGATAATGCACTCAAAGGGCACTAAGCATAGAGTGTGAAAACTGAGTTTCCTTGAGAGCTGCTTGGAAGCCTGATGGTGTGTGAAGTTAGTGAGCCAAATGGAGTTGTTCTCCCACAAGAACCAATCGGCTGATCCTTCTTCAATATGCCCTTCACCAACATGCAGTGTTTCCTTGATTGAATTAGCTCTCACACCAATATTTGCGTCTAGAGCCTTTGCATTGAGGGCTATCTGAAAACGGCTGTGGCGCTGAAGTTGCCTGTGAATGTGGAGTTGGTGGCATGTGAAACCCGCATGTGGAGCATTCGTTTGTGTGGGATGCTCTACCAGGTTCATTCCTAGATAATGCACTCAAAGGGCACTAAGCATAGAGTGTGAAAACTGAGTTTCCTTGAGAGCTGCTTGGAAGCCTGATGGTGTGTGAAGTTAGTGAGCCAAATGGAGTTGTTCTCCCACAAGAACCACTCGGCTGATCCTTCTTCAATATGCCCTTCACCAACATGCAGTGTTTCCTTGATTGAATTAGCTCTCACACCAATATTTGCGTCTAGATCCTTTGCTTTGAGGGCTATCTGAAAACGGCTGTGGCGCTGAAGTTGCCTGTGAATGTGGAGTTGGTGGCATGTGAAACCCGCATGTGGAGCATTCGTTTGTGTGGGATGCTCTACCAGGTTCATTCCTAGATAATGCACTCAAAGGGCACTAAGCATAGAGTGTGAAAACTGAGTTTCCTTGAGAGCTGCTTGGAAGCCTGATGGTGTGTGAAGTCAGTGAGCCAAATGGAGTTGTTCTCCCACAAGAACCACTCGGCTGATCCTTCTTCAATATGCCCTTCACCAACATGCAGTGTTTCCTTGATTGAATTAGCTCTCAAACCAATATTTGCGTCTAGAGCCTTTGCATTGAGGGCTATCTGAAAATGGCTGTGGCGCTTATGTTGCCTGTGAATGTGGAGTTGGTGGCATGTGAAACCCGCATGTGGAGCATTCGTTTGTGTGGGATGCTCTACCAGGTTCATTCCTAGATAATGCACTCAAAGGGCACTAAGCATAGAGTGTGAAAACTGAGTTTCCTTGAGAGCTGCTTGGAAGCCTGATGGTGTGTGAAGTTAGTGAGCCAAATGGAGTTGTTCTCCCACAAGAACCACTCGGCTGATCCTTCTTCAATATGCCCTTCACCAACATGCAGTGTTTCCTTGATTGAATTAGCTCTCACACCAATATTTGCGTCTAGAGCCTTTGCATTGAGGGCTATCTGAAAACGGCTGTGGCGCTGAAGTTGCCTGTGAATGTGGAGTTGGTGGCATGTGAAACCCGCATGTGGAGCATTCGTTTGTGTGGGATGCTCTACCAGGTTCATTCCTAGATAATGCACTCAAAGGGCACTAAGCATAGAGTGTGAAAACTGAGTTTCCTTGAGAGCTGCTTGGAAGCCTGATGGTGTGTGAAGTTAGTGAGCCAAATGGAGTTGTTCTCGCACAAGAACAACTCGGCTGATCCTTCTTCAATATGCCCTTCACCAACATGCAGTGTTTCCTTGATTGAATTAGCTCTCACACCAATATTTGCGTCTAGAGCCTTTGCATTGAGGGCTATCTGAAAACGGCTGTGGCGCTGAAGTTGCCTGTGAATGTGGAGTTGGTGGCATGTGAAACCCGCATGTGGAGCATTCGTTTGTGTGGGATGCTCTACCAGGTTCATTCCTAGATAATGCACTCAAAGGGCACTAAGCATAGAGTGTGAAAACTGAGTTTCCTTGAGAGCTGCTTGGAAGCCTGATGGTGTGTAAAGTTAGTGAGCCAAATGGAGTTGTTCTCCCACAAGAACCACTCGGCTGATCCTTCTTCAATATGCCCTTCACCAACATGCAGTGTTTCCTTGATTGAATTAGCTCTCACACCAATATTTGCGTCTAGAGCCTTTGCTTTGAGGGCTATCTGAAAACGGCTGTGGCGCTGAAGTTGCCTGTGAATGTGGAGTTGGTGGCATGTGAAACCCGCATGTGGAGCATTCGTTTGTGTGGGATGCTCTACCAGGTTCATTCCTAGATAATGCACTCAAAGGGCACTAAGCATAGAGTGTGAAAACTGAGTTTCCTTGAGAGCTGCTTGGAAGCCTGATGGTGTGTGAAGTTAGTGAGCCAAATGGAGTTGTTCTCCCACAAGAACCACTCTGCTGATCCTTCTTCAATATGCCCTTCACGAACATGCAGTGTTTCTTTGATTGAATTAGCTCTCACACCAATATTTGCGTCTAGAGCCTTTGCATTGAGGGCTATCTGAAAACGGCTGTGGCGCTGAAGTTGCCTGTGAATGTGGAGTTGGTGGCATGTGAAACCCGCATGTGGAGCATTCGTTTGTGTGGGATGCTCTACCAGGTTCATTCCTAGATAATGCACTCAAAGGGCACTAAGCATAGAGTGTGAAAACTGAGTTTCCTTGAGAGCTGCTTGGAAGCCTGATGGTGTGTGAAGTTAGTGAGCCAAATGGAGTTGTTCTCAAACAAGAACCACTCGGCTGATCCTTCTTCAATATGCCCTTCACCAACATGCAGTGTTTCCTTGATTGAATTAGCTCTCACACCAATATTTGCGTCTAGAGCCTTTGCATTGAGGGCTATCTGAAAACGGCTGTGGCGCTGAAGTTGCCTGTGAATGTGGAGTTGGTGGCATGTGAAACCCGCATGTGGAGCATTCGTTTGTGTGGGATGCTCTACCAGGTTCATTCCTAGATAATGCACTCAAAGGGCACTAAGCATAGAGTGTGAAAACTGAGTTTCCTTGAGAGCTGCTTGGAAGCCTGATGGTGTGTGAAGTTAGTGAGCCAAATGGAGTTGTTCTCAAACAAGAACCACTCGGCTGATCCTTCTTCAATATGCCCTTCACCAACATGCAGTGTTTCCTTGATTGAATTAGCTCTCACACCAATATTTGCGTCTAGAGCCTTTGCATTGAGGGCTATCTGAAAACGGCTGTGGCGCTGAAGTTGCCTGTGAATGTGGAGTTGGTGGCATGTGAAACCCGCATGTGGAGCATTCGTTTGTGTGGGATGCTCTACCAGGTTCATTCCTAGATAATGCACTCAAAGGGCACTAAGCATAGAGTGTGAAAACTGAGTTTCCTTGAGAGCTGCTTGGAAGCCTGATGGTGTGTGAAGTTAGTGAGCCAAATGGAGTTGTTCTCCCACAAGAACCACTCGGCTGATCCTTCTTCAATATGCCCTTCACCAACATGCAGTGTTTCCTTGATTGAATTAGCTCTCACACCAATATTTGCGTCTAGAGCCTTTGCATTGAGGGCTATCTGAAAACGGCTGTGGCGCTGAAGTTGCCTGTGAATGTGGAGTTGGTGGCATGTGAAACCCGCATGTGGAGCATTCGTTTGTGTGGGATGCTCTACCAGGATCATTCCTAGATAATGCACTCAAAGGGCACTAAGCATAGAGTGTGAAAACTGAGTTTCCTTGAGAGCTGCTTGGAAGCCTGATGGTGTGTGAAGTTAGTGAGCCAAATGGAGTTGTTCTCCCACAAGAACCACTCGGCTGATCCTTCTTCAATATGCCCTTCACCAACATGCAGTGTTTCCTTGATTGAATTAGCTCTCACACCAATATTTGCGTCTAGAGCCTTTGCTTTGAGGGCTATCTGAAAACGACTGTGGCGCTGAAGTTGCCTGTGAATGTGGAGTTGGTGGCATGTGAAACCCGCATGTGGAGCATTCGTTTGTGTGGGATGCTCTACCAGGTTCATTTCAGTCCTAGCCATACAAAGGGCATTAAACATAGAGTGTGAAAACTGAGTTTCCTTGAGAGCTGCTTGGAAGCCTGATGGTGTGTGAAGTTAGTGAGCCAAACGGAGTTGTTCTCCCACAAGAACCACTCGGCTGATCCTTCTTCAATATGCCCTTCACCAACATGCAGTGTTTCCTTGATTGAATTAGCTCTCACACCAATATTTGCGTCTAGAGCTTTTGCATTGAGGGCTATCTGAAAACGGCTGTGGCGCTGAAGTTGCCTGTGAATGTGGAGTTGGTGGCATGTGAAACCCGCATGTGGAGCATTCGTTTGTGTGGGATGCTCTACCAGGTTCATTCCTAGATAATGCACTCAAAGGGCACTAAGCATAGAGTGTGAAAACTGAGTTTCCTTGAGAGCTGCTTGGAAGCCTGATGGTGTGTGAAGTTAGTGAGCCAAATGGAGTTGTTCTCCCACAAGAACCACTCGGCTGATCCTTCTTCAATATGCCCTTCACCAACATGCAGTGTTTCCTTGATTGAATTAGCTCTCACACCAATATTTGCGTCTAGAGCCTTTGCATTGAGGGCTATCTGAAAACGGCTGTGGCGCTGAAGTTGCCTGTGAATGTGGAGTTGGTGGCATGTGAAACCCGCATGTGGAGCATTCGTTTGTGTGGGATGCTCTACCAGGTTCATTCCTAGATAATGCACTCAAAGGGCACTAAGCATAGAGTGTGAAAACTGAGTTTCCTTGAGAGCTGCTTGGAAGCCTGATGGTGTGTGAAGTTAGTGAGCCAAATGGAGTTGTTCTCCCACAAGAACCACTCGGCTAATCCTTCTTCAATATGCCCTTCACCAACATGCAGTGTTTCCTTGATTGAATTAGCTCTCACACCAATATTTGCGTCTAGAGCCTTTGCATTGAGGGCTATCTGAAAACAGCTGTGGCGCTGAAGTTGCCTGTGAATGTGGAGTTGGTGGCATGTGAAACCCGCATGTGGAGCATTCGTTTGTGTGGGATGCTCTACCAGGTTCATTCCTAGATAATGCACTCAAAGGGCACTAAGCATAGAGTGTGAAAACTGAGTTTCCTTGAGAGCTGCTTGGAAGCCTGATGGTGTGTGAAGTTAGTGAGCCAAATGGAGTTGTTCTCCCACAAGAACCACTCGGCTGATCCTTCTTCAATATGCCCTTCACCAACATGCAGTGTTTCCTTGATTGAATTAGCTCTCACACAAATATTTGCGTCTAGAGCCTTTGCATTGAGGGCTATCTGAAAACGGCTGTGGCGCTGAAGTTGCCTGTGAATGTGGAGTTGGTGGCATGTGAAACCCGCATGTGGAGCATTCGTTTGTGTGGGATGCTCTACCAGGTTCATTCCTAGATAATGCACTCAAAGGGCACTAAGCATAGAGTGTGAAAACTGAGTTTCCTTGAGAGCTGCTTGGAAGCCTGATGGTGTGTGAAGTTAGTGAGCCAAATGGAGTTGTTCTCCCACAAGAACCACTCGGCTGATCCTTCTTCAATATGCCCTTCACCAACATGCAGTGTTTCCTTGATTGAATTAGCTCTCACACCAATATTTGCGTCTAGAGCCTTTGCATTGAGGGCTATCTGAAAACGGCTGTGGCGCTGAAGTTGCCTGTGAATGTGGAGTTGGTGGCATGTGAAACCCGCATGTGGAGCATTCGTTTGTGTGGGATGCTCTACCAGGTTCATTCCTAGATAATGCACTCAAAGGGCACTAAGCATAGAGTGTGAAAACTGAGTTTCCTTGAGAGCTGCTTGGAAGCCTGATGGTGTGTGAAGTTAGTGAGCCAAATGGAGTTGTTCTCCCACAAGAACCACTCGGCTAATCCTTCTTCAATATGCCCTTCACCAACATGCAGTGTTTCCTTGATTGAATTAGCTCTCACACCAATATTTGCGTCTAGAGCCTTTGCATTGAGGGCTATCTGAAAACAGCTGTGGCGCTGAAGTTGCCTGTGAATGTGGAGTTGGTGGCATGTGAAACCCGCATGTGGAGCATTCGTTTGTGTGGGATGCTCTACCAGGTTCATTCCTAGATAATGCACTCAAAGGGCACTAAGCATAGAGTGTGAAAACTGAGTTTCCTTGAGAGCTGCTTGGAAGCCTGATGGTGTGTGAAGTTAGTGAGCCAAATGGAGTTGTTCTCCCACAAGAACCACTCGGCTGATCCTTCTTCAATATGCCCTTCACCAACATGCAGTGTTTCCTTGATTGAATTAGCTCTCACACAAATATTTGCGTCTAGAGCCTTTGCATTGAGGGGCTATCTGAAAACGGCTGTGGCGCTGAAGTTGCCTGTGAATGTGGAGTTGGTGGCATGTGAAACCCGCATGTGGAGCATTCGTTTGTGTGGGATGCTCTACCAGGTTCATTCCTAGATAATGCACTCAAAGGGCACTAAGCATAGAGTGTGAAAACTGAGTTTCCTTGAGAGCTGCTTGGAAGCCTGATGGTGTGTGAAGTTAGTGAGCCAAATGGAGTTGTTCTCCCACAAGAACCACTCGGCTGATCCTTCTTCAATATGCCCTTCACCAACATGCAGTGTTTCCTTGATTGAATTAGCTCTCACACCAATATTTGCGTCTAGAGCCTTTGCATTGAGGGCTATCTGAAAACGGCTGTGGCGCTGAAGTTGCCTGTGAATGTGGAGTTGGTGGCATGTGAAACCCGCATGTGGAACATTCCTTTGTGTGGGATGCTCTACCAGGTTCATTCCTAGATAATGCACTCAAAGGGCACTAAGCATAGAGTGTGAAAACTGAGTTTCCTTGAGAGCTGCTTGGAAGCCTGATGGTGTGTGAAGTTAGTGAGCCAAATGGAGTTGTTCTCCCACAAGAACCACTCGGCTGATCCTTCTTCAATATGCCCTTCACCAACATGCAGTGTTTCCTTGATTGAATTAGCTCTCACACCAATATTTGCGTCTAGAGCCTTTGCATTGAGGGCTATCTGAAAACAGCTGTGGCGCTGAAGTTGCCTGTGAATGTGGAGTTGGTGGCATGTGAAACCCGCATGTGGAGCATTCGTTTGTGTGGGATGCTCTACCAGGTTCATTCCTAGATAATGCACTCAAAGGGCACTAAGCATAGAGTGTGAAAACCGAGTTTCCTTGAGAGCTGCTTGGAAGCCTGATGGTGTGTGAAGTTAGTGAGCCAAATGGAGTTGTTCTCCCACAAGAACCACTCGGCTGATCCTTCTTCAATATGCCCTTCACCAACATGCAGTGTTTCCTTGATTGAATTAGCTCTCACACCAATATTTGCGTCTAGAGCCTTTGCATTGAGGGCTATCTGAAAACGGCTGTGGCGCTGAAGTTGCCTGTGAATGTGGAGTTGGTGGCATGTGAAACCCGCATGTGGAGCATTTGTTTGTGTGGGATGCTCTACCAGGTTCATTCCTAGATAATGCACTCAAAGGGCACTAAGCATAGAGTGTGAAAACTGAGTTTCCTTGAGAGCTGCTTGGAAGCCTGATGGTGTGTGAAGTTAGTGAGCCAAATGGAGTTGTTCTCCCACAAGAACCACTCGGCTAATCCTTCTTCAATATGCCCTTCACCAACATGCAGTGTTTCCTTGATTGAATTAGCTCTCACACCAATATTTGCGTCTAGAGCCTTTGCATTGAGGGCTATCTGAAAACGGCTGTGGCGCTGAAGTTGCCTGTGAATGTGGAGTTGGTGGCATGTGAAACCCGCATGTGGAGCATTCGTTTGTGTGGGATGCTCTACCAGGTTCATTCCTAGATAATGCACTCAAAGGGCACTAAGCATAGAGTGTGAAAACTGAGTTTCCTTGAGAGCTGCTTGGAAGCCTGATGGTGTGTGAAGTTAGTGAGCCAAATGGAGTTGTTCTCCCACAAGAACCACTCGGCTGATCCTTCTTCAATATGCCCTTCACCAACATGCAGTGTTTCCTTGATTGAATTAGCTCTCACACCAATATTTGCGTCTAGAGCCTTTGCATTGAGGGCTATCTGAAAACGGCTGTGGCGCTGAAGTTGCCTGTGAATGTGGAGTTGGTGGCATGTGAAACCCGCATGTGGAGCATTCGTTTGTGTGGGATGCTCTACCAGGTTCATTCCTAGATAATGCACTCAAAGGGCATTAAACATAGAGTGTGAAAACTGAGTTTCCTTGAGAGCTGCTTGGAAGCCTGATGGTGTGTGAAGTTAGTGAGCCAAATGGAGTTGTTCTCCCACAAGAACCACTCGGCTGATCCTTCTTCAATATGCCCTTCACCAACATGCAGTGTTTCCTTGATTGAATTAGCTCTCACACCAATATTTGCGTCTAGAGCCTTTGCATTGAGGGCTATCTGAAAACGGCTGTGGCGCTGAATTTGCCTGTGAATGTGGAGTTGATGGCATGTGAAACCCGCATGTGGAGCATTCGTTTGTGTGGGATGCTCTACCAGGTTCATTTCAGTCCTAGCCATACAAAGGGCACTAAGCATAGAGTGTGAAAACTGAGTTTCCTTGAGAGCTGCTTGGAAGCCTGATGGTGTGTGAAGTTAGTGAGCCAAATGGAGTTGTTCTCCCACAAGAACCACTCGGCTGATCCTTCTTCAATATGCCCTTCACCAACATGCAGTGTTTCCTTGATTGAATTAGCTCTCACACCAATATTTGCGTCTAGAGCCTTTGCATTGAGGGCTTTCTGAAAACGGCTGTGGCGCTGAAGTTGCCTGTGAATGTGGAGTTGGTGGCATGTGAAACCCGCATGTGGAGCATTCGTTTCTGTGGGATGCTCTACCAGGTTCATTCCTAGATAATGCACTCAAAGGGCACTAAGCATAGAGTGTGAAAACTGAGTTTCCTTGAGAGCTGCTTGGAAGCCTGATGGTGTGTGAAGTTAGTGAGCCAAATGGAGTTGTTCTCCCACAAGAACCACTCGGCTGATCCTTCTTCAATATGCCCTTCACCAACATGCAGTGTTTCCTTGATTGAATTAGCTCTCACACCAATATTTGCGTCTAGAGCCTTTGCATTGAGGGCTTTCTGAAAACGGCTGTGGCGCTGAAGTTGCCTGTGAATGTGGAGTTGGTGGCATGTGAAACCCGCATGTGGAACGTTCGTTTGTGTGGGATGCTCTACCAGGTTCATTCCTAGATAATGCATTCAAAGGGCACTAAGCATAGAGTGTGAAAACTGAGTTTCCTTGAGAGCTGCTTGGAAGCCTGATGGTGTGTGAAGTTAGTGAGCCAAATGGAGTTGTTCTCCCACAAGAACCACTCGGCTGATCCTTCTTCAATATGCCCTTCACCAACATGCAGTGTTTCCTTGATTGAATTAGCTCTCACACCAATATTTGCGTCTAGAGCCTTTGCATTGAGGGCTATCTGAAAACGGCTGTGGCGCTGAAGTTGCCTGTGAATGTGGAGTTGGTGGCATGTGAAACCCGCATGTGGAGCATTCGTTTGTGTGGGATGCTCTACCAGGTTCATTCCTAGATAATACATTCAAAGGGCACAAAACATAGAGTGTGAAAACTGAGTTTCCTTGAGAGCTGCTTGGAAGCCTGATGGTGTGTGAAGTTAGTGAGCCAAATGGAGTTGTTCTCCCACAAGAACCACTCGGCTGATCCTTCTTCAATATGCCCTTCACCAACATGCAGGGTTTCCTTGATTGAATTAGCTCTCACACCAATATTTGCGTCTAGAGCCTTTACATTGAGGGCTATCTGAAAACGGCTGTGGCGCTGAAGTTGCCTGTGAATGTGGAGTTGGTGGCATGTGAAACCCGCATGTGGAGCATTCGTTTGTGTGGGATGCTGACCAAGCTTCATTTCAGTCCTAGGCACACAAAGAGCACTAAGCATAGAGTGTGAAAACTGAGTTTCCTTGAGAGCTGCTTGGAAGCCTGATGGTGTGTGAAGTTAGTGAGCCAAAGGGAGTTGTTCTCCCACAAGAACCACTTGGCTGATCCTTCTTCAATATGCCCTTCACCAACATGCAGTGTTTCCTTGATTGAATTAGCTCTCACACCAATATTTGCGTCTAGAGCCTTGCATTGAGGGCTATCTGAAAACGGCTGTGGCGCTTATGTTGCCTGTGAATGTGGAGTTGGTGGCATGTGAAACCCGCATGTGGAGCATTCGTTTGTGTGGGATGCTCTACCAGGTTCATTCCTAGATAATGCATTCAAAGGGCACAAAACATAGAGTGTGAAAACTGAGTTTCCTTGAGAGCTGCTTGGAAGCCTGATGGTGTGTGAAGTTAGTGAGCCAAAGGGAGTTGTTCTCCCACAAGAACCACTCGGCTGATCCTTCTTCAATATGCCCTTCACCAACATGCAGTGTTTCCTTGATTGAATTAGCTCTCACACCAATATTTGCGTCTAGAGCCTTGCATTGAGGGCTATCTGAAAACGGCTGTGGCGCTGAAGTTGCCTGTGAATGTGGAGTTGGTGGCATGTGAAACCCGCATGTGGAGCATTCGTTTGTGTGGGATGCTCTACCAGGTTCATTCCTAGATAATGCATTCAAAGGGCACAAAACATAGAGTGTGAAAACTGAGTTTCCTTGAGAGCTGCTTGGAAGCCTGATGGTGTGTGAAGTTAGTGAGCCAAATGGAGTTGTTCTCCCACAAGAACCACTCGGCTGATCCTTCTTCAATATGCCCTTCACCAACATGCAGTGTTTCCTTGATTGAATTAGCTCTCACACCAATATTTGCGTCTAGAACCTTTGCATTGAGGGCTATTTGAAAACGGCTGTGGCGCTGAAGTTGCCTGTGAATGTGGAGTTGGTGGCATGTGAAACACGCATGTGGAGCATTCGTTTGTGTGGGATGCTCTACCAGGTTCATTCCTAGATAATGCACTCAAAGGGCACTAAGCATAGAGTGTGAAAACTGAGTTTCCTTGAGAGCTGCTTGGAAGCCTGATGGTGTGTGAAGTTAGTGAGCCAAATGGAGTTGTTCTCCCACAAGAACCACTCGGCTGATCCTTCTTCAATATGCCCTTCACCAACATGCAGTGTTTCTTTGATTGAATTAGCTCTCACACCAATATTTGCGTCTAGAGCCTTTGCATTGAGGGCTATCTGAAAACGGCTGTGGCGCTGAAGTTGCCTGTGAATGTGGAGTTGGTGGCGTGTGAAACCCGCATGTGGAGCATTCGTTTGTGTGGGATGCTCTCCAAGCTTCATTTCAGTCCTAGGCACTCAAAGGGCACTAATCATAGAGTGTGAAAACTGAGTTTCCTTGAGAGCTGCTTGGAAGCCTGATGGTGTGTGAAGTTAGTGAGCCAAATGGAGTTGTTCTCCCACAAGAACCACTCGGCTGATCCTTTTTCAATATGCCCTTCACCAACATGCAGTGTTTCCTTGATTGAATTAGCTCTCACACCAATATTTGCGTCTAGAGCCTTTGCATTGAGGGCTATCTGAAAACGGCTGTGGCGCTTATGTTGCCTGTGAATGTGGAGTTGGTGGCATGTGAAACCCGCATGTGGAACATTCCTTTGTGTGGGATGCTCTACCAGGATCATTCCTAGATAATGCACTCAAAGGGCACTAAGCATAGAGTGTGAAAACTGAGTTTCCTTGAGAGCTGCTTGGAAGCCTGATGGTGTGTGAAGTTAGTGAGCCAAATGGAGTTGTTCTCGCACAAGAACCACTCGGCTGATCCTTCTTCAATATGCCCTTCACCAACATGCAGTGTTTCCTTGATTGAATTAGCTCTCACACCAATATTTGCGTCTAGAGCCTTTGCATTGAGGGCTATCTGAAAACGGCTGTGGCGCTGAAGTTGCCTGTGAATGTGGAGTTGGTGGCATGTGAAACCCGCATGTGGAGCATTTGTTTGTGTGGGATGCTCTACCAGGTTCATTCCTAGATAATGCACTCAAAGGGCACTAAGCATAGAGTGTGAAAACTGAGTTTCCTTGAGAGCTGCTTGGAAGCCTGATGGTGTGTGAAGTTAGTGAGCCAAATGGAGTTGTTCTCCCACAAGAACCACTCGGCTGATCCTTCTTCAATATGCCCTTCACCAACATGCAGTGTTTCCTTGATTGAATTAGCTCTCACACCAATATTTGCGTCTAGAGCCTTTGCATTGAGGGCTATCTGAAAACGGCTGTGGCGCTGAAGTTGCCTGTGAATGTGGAGTTGGTGGCATGTGAAACCCGCATGTGGAGCATTCGTTTGTGTGGGATGCTCTACCAGGTTCATTCCTAGATAATGCACTCAAAGGGCACTAAGCATAGAGTGTGAAAACTGAGTTTCCTTGGGAGCTGCTTGGAAGCCTGATGGTGTGTGAAGTTAGTGAGCCAAATGGAGTTGTTCTCCCACAAGAACCACTCGGCTGATCCTTCTTCAATATGCCCTTCACCAACATGCAGTGTTTCCTTGATTGAATTAGCTCTCACACCAATATTTGCGTCTAGAGCCTTTGCATTGAGGGCTATCTGAAAACGGCTGTGGCGCTGAAGTTGCCTGTGAATGTGGAGTTGGTGGCATGTGAAACCCGCATGTGGAGCATTCGTTTGTGTGGGATGCTCTACCAGGTTCATTCCTAGATAATGCACTCAAAGGGCACTAAGCATAGAGTGTGAAAACTGAGTTTCCTTGAGAGCTGCTTGGAAGCCTGATGGTGTGTGAAGTTCGTGAGCCAAATGGAGTTGTTCTCCCACAAGAACCACTCGGCTGATCCTTCTTCAATATGCCCTTCACCAACATGCAGTGTTTCCTTGATTGAATTAGCTCTCACACCAATATTTGCGTCTAGAGCCTTTGCATTGAGGGCTATCTGAAAACGGCTGTGGCGCTGAAGTTGCCTGTGAATGTGGAGTTGATGGCATGTGAAACCCGCATGTGGAGCATTCGTTTGTGTGGGATGCTCTACCAGGTTCATTTCAGTCCTAGCCATACAAAGGGCACTAAGCATAGAGTGTGAAAACTGAGTTTCCTTGAGAGCTGCTTGGAAGCCTGATTGTGTGTGAAGTTAGTGAGCCAAATGGAGTTGTTCTCCCACAAGAACCACTCGGCTGATTCTTCTTCAATATGCCCTTCACCAACATGCAGTGTTTCCTTGATTGAATTAGCTCTCACACCAATATTTGCGTCTAGAGCCTTTGCATTGAGGGCTATCTGAAAACGGCTGTGGCGCTGAAGTTGCCTGTGAATGTGGAGTTGGTGGCATGTGAAACCCGCATGTGGAGCATTTGTTTGTGTGGGATGCTCTACCAGGTTCATTCCTAGATAATGCACTCAAAGGGCACTAAGCATAGAGTGTGAAAACTGAGTTTCCTTGAGAGCTGCTTGGAAGCCTGATGGTGTGTGAAGTTAGTGAGCCAAATGGAGTTGTTCTCCCACAAGAACCACTCGGCTGATCCTTCTTCAATATGCCCTTCACCAACATGCAGTGTTTCCTTGATTGAATTAGCTCTCACACCAATATTTGCGTCTAGAGCCTTTGCATTGAGGGCTTTCTGAAAACGGCTGTGGCGCTGAAGTTGCCTGTGAATGTGGAGTTGGTGGCATGTGAAACCCGCATGTGGAACGTTCGTTTGTGTGGGATGCTCTACCAGGTTCATTCCTAGATAATGCATTCAAAGGGCACTAAGCATAGAGTGTGAAAACTGAGTTTCCTTGAGAGCTGCTTGGAAGCCTGATGGTGTGTGAAGTTAGTGAGCCAAATGGAGTTGTTCTCCCACAAGAACCACTCGGCTGATCCTTCTTCAATATGCCCTTCACCAACATGCAGTGTTTCCTTGATTGAATTAGCTCTCACACCAATATTTGCGTCTAGAGCCTTTGCATTGAGGGCTATCTGAAAACGGCTGTGGCGCTGAAGTTGCCTGTGAATGTGGAGTTGGTGGCATGTGAAACACGCATGTGGAGCATTCGTTTGTGTGGGATGCTCTACCAGGTTCATTCCTAGATAATGCATTCAAAGGGCACAAAACATAGAGTGTGAAAACTGAGTTTCCTTGAGAGCTGCTTGGAAGCCTGATGGTGTGTGAAGTTAGTGAGCCAAATGGAGTTGTTCTCCCACAAGAACCACTCGGCTGATCCTTCTTCAATATGCCCTTCACCAACATGCAGTGTTTCCTTGATTGAATTAGCTCTCACACCAATATTTGCGTCTAGAGCCTTTACATTGAGGGCTATCTGAAAACGGCTGTGGCGCTGAAGTTGCCTGTGAATGTGGAGTTGTTGGCATGTGAAACCCGCATGTGGAGCATTCGTTTGTGTGGGATGCTGACCAAGCTTCATTTCAGTCCTAGGCACACAAAGAGCACTAAGCATAGAGTGTGAAAACTGAGTTTCCTTGAGAGCTGCTTGGAAGCCTGATGGTGTGTGAAGTTAGTGAGCCAAAGGGAGTTGTTCTCCCACAAGAACCACTTGGCTGATCCTTCTTCAATATGCCCTTCACCAACATGCAGTGTTTCCTTGATTGAATTAGCTCTCACACCAATATTTGCGTCTAGAGCCTTGCATTGAGGGCTATCTGAAAACGGCTGTGGCGCTGAAGTTGCCTGTGAATGTGGAGTTGGTGGCATGTGAAAGCCGCATGTGGAGCATTCGTTTGTGTGGGATGCTCTACCAGGTTCATTCCTAGATAATGCATTCAAAGGGCACAAAACATAGAGTGTGAAAACTGAGTTTCCTTGAGAGCTGCTTGGAAGCCTGATGGTGTGTGAAGTTAGTGAGCCAAATGGAGTTGTTCTCCCACAAGAACCACTCGGCTGATCCTTCTTCAATATGCCCTTCACCAACATGCAGTGTTTCCTTGATTGAATTAGCTCTCACACCAATATTTGCGTCTAGAGCCTTTGCATTGAGGGCTATTTGAAAACGGCTGTGGCGCTGAAGTTGCCTGTGAATGTGGAGTTGGTGGCATGTGAAACCCGCATGTGGAGCATTCGTTTGTGTGGGATGCTCTACCAGGTTCATTCCTAGATAATGCACTCAAAGGGCACTAAGCATAGAGTGTGAAAACTGAGTTTCCTTGAGAGCTGCTTGGAAGCCTGATGGTGTGTGAAGTTAGTGAGCCAAATGGAGTTGTTCTCCCACAAGAACCACTCGGCTGATCCTTCTTCAATATGCCCTTCACCAACATGCAGTGTTTCTTTGATTGAATTAGCTCTCACACCAATATTTGCGTCTAGAGCCTTTGCATTGAGGGCTATCTGAAAACGGCTGTGGCGCTGAAGTTGCCTGTGAATGTGGAGTTGGTGGCGTGTGAAACCCGCATGTGGAGCATTCGTTTGTGTGGGATGCTCTCCAAGCTTCATTTCAGTCCTAGGCACTCAAAGGGCACTAATCATAGAGTGTGAAAACTGAGTTTCCTTGAGAGCTGCTTGGAAGCCTGATGGTGTGTGAAGTTAGTGAGCCAAATGGAGTTGTTCTCCCACAAGAACCACTCGGCTGATCCTTCTTCAATATGCCCTTCACCAACATGCAGTGTTTCCTTGATTGAATTAGCTCTCACACCAATATTTGCGTCTAGAGCCTTTGCATTGAGGGCTATCTGAAAACGGCTGTGGCGCTGAAGTTGCCTGTGAATGTGGAGTTGGTGGCATGTGAAACCCGCATGTGGAGCATTCGTTTGTGTGGGATGCTCTACCAGGTTCATTCCTAGATAATGCACTCAAAGGGCACTAAGCATAGAGTGTGAAAACTGAGTTTCCTTGAGAGCTGCTTGGAAGCCTGATGGTGTGTGAAGTTAGTGAGCCAAATGGAGTTGTTCTCCCACAAAAACCACTCGGCTGATCCTTCTTCAATATGCCCTTCACCAACATGCAGTGTTTCCTTGATTGAATTAGCTCTCACACCAATATTTGCGTCTAGAGCCTTTGCATTGAGGGCTATCTGAAAACGGCTGTGGCGCTGAAGTTGCCTGTGAATGTGGAGTTGGTGGCATGTGAAACCCGCATGTGGAGCATTCGTTTGTGTGGGATGCTCTACCAGGTTCATTCCTAGATAATGCACTCAAAGGGCACTAAGCATAGAGTGTGAAAACCGAGTTTCCTTGAGAGCTGCTTGGAAGCCTGATGGTGTGTGAAGTTAGTGAGCCAAATGGAGTTGTTCTCCCACAAGAACCACTCGGCTGATCCTTCTTCAATATGCCCTTCACCAACATGCAGTGTTTCCTTGATTGAATTAGCTCTCACACCAATATTTGCGTCTAGAGCCTTTGCATTGAGGGCTATCTGAAAACGGCTGTGGCGCTGAAGTTGCCTGTGAATGTGGAGTTGGTGGCATGTGAAACCCGCATGTGGAGCATTTGTTTGTGTGGGATGCTCTACCAGGTTCATTCCTAGATAATGCACTCAAAGGGCACTAAGCATAGAGTGTGAAAACTGAGTTTCCTTGAGAGCTGCTTGGAAGCCTGATGGTGTGTGAAGTTAGTGAGCCAAATGGAGTTGTTCTCCCACAAGAACCACTCGGCTGATCCTTCTTCAATATGCCCTTCACCAACATGCAGTGTTTCCTTGATTGAATTAGCTCTCACACCAATATTTGCGTCTAGAGCCTTTGCATTGAGGGCTATCTGAAAACGGCTGTGGCGCTGAAGTTGCCTGTGAATGTGGATTTGGTGGCATGTGAAACCCGCATGTGGAGCATTCGTTTGTGTGGGATGCTCTACCAGGTTCATTCCTAGATAATGCACTCAAAGGGCACTAAGCATAGAGTGTGAAAACTGAGTTTCCTTGAGAGCTGCTTGGAAGCCTGATGGTGTGTGAAGTTAGTGAGCCAAATGGAGTTGTTCTCCCACAAGAACCACTCGGCTGATCCTTCTTCAATATGCCCTTCACCAACATGCAGTGTTTCCTTGATTGAATTAGCTCTCACACCAATATTTGCGTCTAGAGCCTTTGCATTGAGGGCTATCTGAAAACGGCTGTGGCGCTGAAGTTGCCTGTGAATGTGGAGTTGATGGCATGTGAAACCCGCATGTGGAGCATTCGTTTGTGTGGGATGCTCTACCAGGTTCATTTCAGTCCTAGCCATACAAAGGGCACTAAGCATAGAGTGTGAAAACTGAGTTTCCTTGAGAGCTGCTTGGAAGCCTGATGGTGTGTGAAGTTAGTGAGCCAAATGGAGTTGTTCTCCCACAAGAACCACTCGGCTGATCCTTCTTCAATATGCCCTTCACCAACATGCAGTGTTTCCTTGATTGAATTAGCTCTCACACCAATATTTGCGTCTAGAGCCTTGGCATTGAGGGCTATCTGAAAACGGCTGTGGCGCTGAAGTTGCCTGTGAATGTGGAGTTCGTGGCATGTGAAACCCGCATGTGGAGCATTCGTTTGTGTGGGATGCTCTACCAGGTTCATTCCTAGATAATGCACTCAAAGGGCACTAAGCATAGAGTGTGAAAACTGAGTTTCCTTGAGAGCTGCTTGGAAGCCTGATGGTGTGTGAAGTTAGTGAGCCAAATGGAGTTGTTCTCCCACAAGAACCACTCGGCTGATCCTTCTTCAATATGCCCTTCACCAACATGCAGTGTTTCCTTGATTGAATTAGCTCTCACACCAATATTTGCGTCTAGAGCCTTTACATTGAGGGCTATCTGAAAACGGCTGTGGCGCTGAAGTTGCCTGTGAATGTGGAGTTGGTGGCATGTGAAACCCGCATGTGGAGCATTCGTTTGTGTGGGATGCTGACCAAGCTTCATTTCAGTCCTAGGCACACAAAGAGCACTAAGCATAGAGTGTGAAAACTGAGTTTCCTTGAGAGCTGCTTGGAAGCCTGATGGTGTGTGAAGTTAGTGAGCCAAAGGGAGTTGTTCTCGCACAAGAACCACTCGGCTGATCCTTCTTCAATATGCCCTTCACCAACATGCAGTGTTTCCTTGATTGAATTAGCTCTCATACCAATATTTGCGTCTAGAGCCTTTGCATTGAGGGCTTTCTGAAAACGGCTGTGGCGCTGAAGTTGCCTATGAATGTGGAGTTGGTGGCATGTGAAACCCGCATGTGGAGCATTCGTTTGTGTGGGATGCTCTACCAGGTTCATTCCTAGATAATGCACTCAAAGGGCACTAAGCATAGAGTGTGAAAACTGAGTTTCCTTGAGAGCTGCTTGGAAGCCTGATGGTGTGTGAAGTTAGTGAGCCAAATGGAGTTGTTCTCCGACAAGAACCACTCGGCTGATCCTTCTTCAATATGCCCTTCACCAACATGCAGTGTTTCCTTGATTGAATTAGCTCTCACACCAATATTTGCGTCTAGAGCCTTTGCATTGAGGGCTATCTGAAAACGGCTGTGGCGCTGAAGTTGCCTGTGAATGTGGAGTTGGTGGCATGTGAAACCCGCATGTGGAGCATTCGTTTGTGTGGGATGCTCTACCAGGTTCATTCCTAGATAATGCACTCAAAGGGCACTAAGCATAGAGTGTGAAAACTGAGTTTCCTTGAGAGCTGCTTGGAAGCCTGATGGTGTGTGAAGTTAGTGAGCCAAATGGAGTTGTTCTCCCACAAGAACCACTCTGCTGATCCTTCTTCAATATGCCCTTCACCAACATGCAGTGTTTCCTTGATTGAATTAGCTCTCACACCAATATTTGCGTCTAGAGCCTTTGCATTGAGGGCTATCTGAAAACAGCTGTGGCTCTGAAGTTGCCTGTGAATGTGGAGTTGGTGGCATGTGAAACCCGCATGTGGAGCATTCGTTTGTGTGGGATGCTCTACCAGGTTCATTTCAGTCCTAGCCATACAAAGGGCACTAAGCATAGAGTGTGAAAACTGAGTTTCCTTGAGAGCTGCTTGGAAGCCTGATGGTGTGTGAAGTTAGTGAGCCAAATGGAGTTGTTCTCCCACAAGAACCACTCGGCTGATCCTTCTTCAATATGCCCTTCACCAACATGCAGTGTTTCCTTGATTGAATTAGCTCACACACCAATATTTGCGTCTAGAGCCTTTGCATTGAGGGCTATCTGAAAACGGCTGTGGCGCTGAAGTTGCCTGTGAATGTGGAGTTGGTGGCATGTGAAACCCGCATGTGGAGCATTCGTTTGTGTGGGATGCTGACCAAGCTTCATTTCAGTCCTAGGCACACAAAGAGCACTAAGCATAGAGTGTGAAAACTGAGTTTCCTTGAGAGCTGCTTGGAAGCCTGATGGTGTGTGAAGTTAGTGAGCCAAAGGGAGTTGTTCTCGCACAAGAACCACTCGGCTGATCCTTCTTCAATATGCCCTTCACCAACATGCAGTGTTTCCTTGATTGAATTAGCTCTCATACCAATATTTGCGTCTAGAGCCTTTGCATTGAGGGCTTTCTGAAAACGGCTGTGGCGCTGAAGTTGCCTGTGAATGTGGAGTTGGTGGCATGTGAAACCCGCATGTGGAGCATTCGTTTGTGTGGGATGCTCTACCAGGTTCATTCCTAGATAACGCACTCAAAGGGCACTAAGCATAGAGTGTGAAAACTGAGTTTCCTTGAGAGCTGCTTGGAAGCCTGATGGTGTGTGAAGTTAGTGAGCCAAATGGAGTTGTTCTCCCACAAAAACCACTCGGCTGATCCTTCTTCAATATGCCCTTCACCAACATGCAGTGTTTCCTTGATTGAATTAGCTCTCACACCAATATTTGCGTCTAGAGCCTTCGCATTGAGGGCTATCTGAAAACGGCTGTGGCGCTGAAGTTGCCTGTGAATGTGGAGTTGGTGGCATGTGAAACCCGCATGTGGAGCATTCGTTTGTGTGGGATGCTCTACCAGGTTCATTTCAGTCCTAGCCATACAAAGAGCACTAAGCATAGAGCGTGAAAACTGAGTTTCCTTGAGAGCTGCTTGGAAGCCTGATGGTGTGTGAAGTTAGTGAGCCAAATGGAGTTGTTCTCCCACAAGAACCACTCTGCTGATCCTTCTTCAATATGCCCTTCACCAACATGCAGTGTTTCCTTGATTGAATTAGCTCTCACATCAATATTTGCGTCTAGAGCCTTTGCATTGAGGGCTATCTGAAAACGGCTGTGGCGCTGAAGTTGCCTGTGAATGTGGAGTTGGTGGCATGTGAAACCCGCATGTGGAGCATTCGTTTGTGTGGGATGCTCTACCAGGTTCATTTCAGTCCTAGCCATACAAAGGGCACTAAGCATAGAGTGTGAAAACTGAGTTTCCTTGAGAGCTGCTTGGAAGCCTGATGGTGTGTGAAGTTAGTGAGCCAAATGGAGTTGTTCTCCCACAAGAACCACTCGGCTGATCCTTCTTCAATATGCCCTTCACCAACATGCAGTGTTTCCTTGATTGAATTAGCTCTCACACCAATATTTGCATCTAGAGCCTTTGCATTGAGGGCTATCTGAAAACGGCTGTGGCGCTGAAGTTGCCTGTGAATGTGGAGTTGGTGGCATGTGAAACCCGCATGTGGAGCATTCGTTTGTGACGGATGCTCTACCAGGTTCATTCCTAGATAATGCACTCAAAGGGCACTAAGCATAGAGTTTGAAAACTGAGTTTCCTTGAGAGCTGCTTGGAAGCCTGATGGTGTGTGAAGTTAGTGAGCCAAATGGAGTTGTTCTCCCACAAGAACCACTCAGCTGATCCTTCTTCAATATGCCCTTCACCAACATGCAGTGTTTCCTTGATTGAATTAGCTCTCACACCAATATTTGCGTCTAGAGCCTTTGCATTGAGGGCTATCTGAAAACGGCTGTGGCGCTGAAGTTGCCTGTGAATGTGGAGTTGGTGGCATGTGAAACCCGCATGTGGAACATTCGTTTGTGTGGGATGCTCTACCAGGTTCATTCCTAGATAATGCACTCAAAGGGCACTAAGCATAGAGTGTGAAAACTGAGTTTCCTTGAGAGCTGCTTGGAAGCCTGATGGTGTGTGAAGTTAGTGAGCCAAATGGAGTTGTTCTCCCACAAGAACCACTCGGCTGATCCTTCTTCAATATGCCCTTCACCAACATGCAGTGTTTCCTTGATTGAATTAGCTCTCACACCAATATTTGCGTCTAGAGCCTTTGCATTGAGGGCTTTCTGAAAACGGCTGTGGCGCTGAAGTTGCCTGTGAATGTGGAGTTGGTGGCATGTGAAACCCGCATGTGGAGCATTCGTTTGTGTGGGATGCTCTACCAGGTTCATTCCTAGATAATGCACTCAAAGGGCACTAAGCATAGAGTGTGAAAACTGAGTTTCCTTGAGAGCTGCTTGGAAGCCTGATGGTGTGTGAAGTTAGTGAGCCAAATGGAGTTGTTCTCCCACAAGAACCACTCGGCTGATCCTTCTTCAATATGCCCTTCACCAACATGCAGTGTTTCCTTGATTGAATTAGCTCTCACACCAATATTTGCGTCTAGAGCCTTTGCATTGAGGGCTATCTGAAAACGGCTGTGGCGCTGAAGTTGCCTGTGAATGTGGAGTTGGTGGCATGTGAAACCCGCATGTGGAGCATTCGTTTGTGTGGGATGCTCTACCAGGTTCATTCCTAGATAATGCACTCAAAGGGCACTAAGCATAGAGTGTGAAAACTGAGTTTCCTTGAGAGCTGCTTGGAAGCCTGATGGTGTGTGAAGTTAGTGAGCCAAATGGAGTTGTTCTCCCACAAGAACCACTCGGCTGATCCTTCTTCAATATGCCCTTCACCAACATGCAGTGTTTCCTTGATTGAATTAGCTCTCACACCAATATTTGCGTCTAGAGCCTTTGCATTGAGGGCTATCTGAAAACGGCTGTGGCGCTGAAGTTGCCTGTGAATGTGGAGTTGGTGGCATGTGAAACCCGCATGTGGAGCATTCGTTTGTGTGGGATGCTCTACCAGGTTCATTCCTAGATAATGCACTCAAAGGGCACTAAGCATAGAGTGTGAAAACTGAGTTTCCGGGAGACTCGCAAGATGGCCGACATAGGAGGAAGACTGTGAGAGAGCTCACAGACAGAGAGGGCTAGAACGCAACAAAAGCGTAAGTGGAGCAGCATAGAACTACAGGGAGAAGAACGTGAAGTTCCCTGGACAGTGTGGAGCCAAAAAAATCCACACAACTCGGAAGAGCAACCAGGGAAAAACAAAGCAAAGGACAGGGAAGACGACTTTCCGCTCCTGACCTGCTGAGTCATCTCTGAGTGCAGACGCTGAAAGCCGCCGAACCCACCCAAAGACCGACCTGAAGACGCTGTGGCCGTGAGGACCGGAGGTGATTGGGACCCGCTGGCATCTGCTCACCCTGGTCACCAGGACTCGCCAGGACCTGCCCCGCTGCGGACACCAGGACCCTGAATCACCGGGACCCGCCGGCATCTGCCCACCCTGGTCGCCAACCCCCGGGACCTGCACCAGCCGCAGCCTCCAGGCTCCATCACGACCCGCGCGGAGACCAGCAACGGACGCAGCAGTCGGGAGACGCACTGGCGGCCAGGACTCCCACCAGAGGAAGAGGCAGACTGCAAGAACCTGAGGTTTGAGTGAGTTGGGTGGGGACAGTGGTGGGTTGGAGGCTTCGGGAGTTGGCCCCCCAGGGGCACGGACAGAGCCTGAACACAATTGGCCTCCCCGCCCCTCCCCCCCCCCAGGCTCCAGCCTCTAGAGACACAGGGCGAGTGCCTTGAGACTGCCAAAACTGTGTCTGGGAGAAAGGCAAAAGGCACACTGGATACTCCCCTGTGCCTTTGCGGTGTGGCACTCAGCTGGGCGGTGCTATCCCACAGGAACCCAAGCACGCCTCTGGGCTGGGCAGTTCCCTGCTAGCGCTGGGGCGGTCGGTCCCCTGCAAGTGCTGGGGTGGGCGGACCTGCGCAGGAGGCGTTTCCAGAGAGCACCTGGAACACGCCCTATAGTCCCTTGCTCCAAGCCCTGTGATCCAGTAAACAGGGTGCGCGCACAGAGAGTGCCTTCACTCCCCCACGCCCTGTGGTAGCATACCTGTAGGGGACGAGCTGAGAGTGCGCTTTGAATCCTCTGGGCCCTGGAAGAGGCGCCCTGAGGTCCAGTGTTCTGGAGACGCACCAAAAGTGCCTTGAAAATTCCCACACCCTGCTACTCCACGCCTGCAGACTCCGATCTCTACAGGATAGTGCTTGGAGACCCCTCAGCACACTGGTGCCTAGGTCTCTCAAAAAAGAAACACTAACACAATGGGAAGAAATACCAGAAAAGGTAATGATCCAGATGAGAGTGCCAACACCCTACCAATAAAGGATCGAAAGCCAATGTCTATTTCGGAGATGCGAGATGAAGACATAGAAGATCTACCAGACAAGGAATTCAAAAAAATAATGTTAAAATATGTCAGAGACAATGAGAAGAATTGGGAGGACTTCAAGGAATTCAAGAACCACATAGCCTCAGAAATACAACAAATGAAAAGTAAAATCCTTGACTTAGAGCACAAAATTGAGAGCCTAACCAACAGAACAAATACAGCAGAAGAGAGGATCTCTGAAACGGAAGACACACAAAACGAACACACCCAGTTCATGAAACAGCTGGAGACAAGTCTGAACAAAGCCAATAAGACCATACAAGAAATGAAAGACAACCTCAGAAAATCAAATATTAGGATTATTGGCCTTCCTGAAGGAGCGGAAAAAGAATCAGGAATGCAAATGGTGCTCGACGAAATTATACAGGAAAACTTTCAAAACACTTGGAACATGAATCCAGCTCAAATCCAGGACGGTCAGAGGACTCCCAGCAGATATGACCCAAAGCGATCTTCACCCAGACATATGGTGCTCAAGTTCCACTCCAACGAAGACAAAGAAAGAATCCTGAGACAAGTACGAAGCAGAGAAAAGATCACATACCGGGGAAAACCAATCAGGATCACGGCTGACTTTTCTGAAGAGACCTTACAAGCAAGAAGAGAATGGACAAAGATCTTCCAAATCCTGAATCAGAACAACTGTCAACCAAGAATATTGTACCCAGCAAAGATCTCATTCGTATTTGAGAACGAAATCAAATACTTCCACAGCAAAGAGAAATTAGAAGAATATGCCAGCACAAAACCAGCTCTACAAAATCTCCTTAGAAATGCACTAATTCCAGAAAAAAAGGAGGTGAATCATAAGCAAAGATGGCAAACAGGAAGGTCTCCCCACTAAAGTCCACACAAGGAAGGGCAATAACACAGATATCAACACCCACAAAAACAAGTATGGCAGGGCAAAATCACAACCTCTCAATTTTAACTCTCAACACAAATGGCCTGAACTCACCAATCAAAAGGCATAGATTAACAGAATGGATTATCAAACAGCACCCAACTATCTGTTGCCTACAAGAGACACATCTAACCAGAAGAGATTCAAAGAAGCTGAAAGTGAAAGGTTGGAAACAGATATTTCATGCCAATGGACGAGAAAAAAAGGCTGGGGTAGCTGTCTTAATTTCAGATGATGTGGACTTCAATCTGACACACATCAAAAAGGACAGGGAAGGACATTATATATTGGTGAAGGGACTGATCCATCAGGAAGTAATTACCATTGTGAACATATATGCACCAAATTCAAACGCACCTAGCTACGTGAAGCAATTACTCACGGACTTAAGGGGAGACATAGATATGCACACAATAATAGTGGGTGATCTTAACACCCCACTAACAACTATAGACAGATCAACAAAACAAAAACTCAACAAAGAAACAACAGAACTCATACAAACAATAGAACAACTGGACTTGGTTGACATTTATAGAATTTTTTACCCTAAGGCCACAGATTATACATTTTTTTCAGCAGTACATGGCACCTTCTCCAGGATCGACCACATGATAGGACACAAAGCAAACCTAAATAACTTCAAAAAGATAGGAATCATACCATGTACCCTCTCAGACCACCACGGAATGAAGCTGGAAATCAGCAATTCAAAATGCCCCAGGAAATACAGAAACTCTTGGAGGCTGAACAATATGCTACTAAACGAACAATGGATCAGAGAAGAAATTAAAGATGAGATCAAAAAATTTATGGAAACCAATGAAAACTCTGACACAACATTCCAAAATTTGTGGGACACTGCCAAAGCAGTGCTACGGGGTAAACTCATCGCAATTGGAGCTCATGTCAAGGCCCAAGAGAGGCGCCAAATACAGGAACTAAACACACACCTCCAGGAACTGGAAAAACAACAGCAGAAGAGCCCCACACACAATAGGAAACAAGAAATCATCAAAACAAGGGAGGAAATCAACCAGATAGAAATAAAAAAAACCATACACAAAATCAATGAATCAAAAAGCTGGTTTTTTGAGAAGATAAACAAGATAGACACTCCACTGGCCCGACTGACAAAGAAAAAACAAGAGAAGGCAAGAATTACCAGCATCAAAGATGAAAAAGGCAACATAACAACAGACACCGCATCCATTAAGGCCATAATTAGAAATTACTACAAAGCACTGTACTCCAACAAATCAGAAGATCACCAAGAAATGGAAAAGTTCTTAGACTTCTACCACTTGCCAAAACTTAGCCCAGAGGCAACAAACGACCTGAACAAACCCATAACTGAAGTAGAGATTGAATCAGTGATTAAAGACCTCCCAACAAGGAAAAGCCCAGGCCCAGACGGCTTCACTCCAGAATTCTACAAAACATTCCAAACAGAGCTGACCCCAATCCTCTACAAACTCTTCAAAACAATAGAAAAAGAGGCAACCCTTCCAAACTCATTCTATGAAGCCAACATTACCTTAATCCCAAAACCAGACAGAGAACTAACAGAGAAGGAAAACTACAGACCTATCTCTTTGATGAACATTGATGCTAAGATTCTCAACAAAATCCTAGCCAACAGAATTCAAAAACACATCAGACAGATCATTCATCCAGATCAAGTAGGATTCATCCCTGGAATGCAGGGATGGTTCAACATTCGAAAATCTATAAATGTGATACACCACATCCAAAAACTGAAAAACAAGAATCACATGATAGTATCAATAGATGCAGAAAAAGCTTTCGACAAAATCCAACATCACTTCCTACTAAAAACCCTAACCAAGGTAGGCATAGATGGAAAAATCCACAACATAATTAAAGCAATATATGAAAAACCCAACGCCAGCATCATACTGAATGGAGAAAAGCTGGAACCCTTCCCACTGAGATCTGGAACAAGACAGGGATGTCCACTTTCTCCACTACTATTCAACATAGTCCTAGAGGTACTCGCTGAGGCCATAAGACAAGAAAAAGAAATCAGAGGAATCCAAATGGGAAACGAAGAAGTCAAGCTCTCACTATACGCAGATGATATGATTCTTTATGTAGAAGAGCCAAGAGACTCAATACAGAGACTGCTAGAACTTGTACGAGAGTTTGGTAGAGTGGCAGGGTACAAAATTAATGAACAAAAATCAACAGCCATAGTGTATGCGAACAGCCCCAAGATGGAAAAAGACTTAACCAGCAAGATACCATTCAAAATAACAGAGAAAAGTATGAAATATCTGGGAATAAATCTAACCAAAAATGTAGAAGACTTATTTGAAGAAAACTACAATCTGCTTAAAAAAGAAATTGAACAAGACCTCAAAAGATGGAGTAATATCCCATGCTCCTGGATAGGTAAAATCAATATCATTAAAATGTCTATACTGCCAAAAGCAATATATACATTCAACGCAATCCCAATCAAATTGCCCAAAATATTCTTCATGGAACTGGAAACAATGATCCAAAGGTTCATCTGGAAGCACAAAAAACCACGGATAGCTAGAACTATCCTGAAGAACAGGAAGTTAGCAGGGGGAATCACAGTTCCGGACCTCTGGACATACTATAGGGCAGTGGTTATCAAAACAGCGTGGTACTGGCACAAAGATAGAGAGGAAGATCAATGGAGCAGAATAGAAACGCCAGAAGGAAACCCACACAGATACAGCCAAATAATCTTTGACAAAAAGACAAACGACAACCCAGGCAAATGGGAAGGTCTGTTCAATAAATGCTGCTGGGACAACTGGTTGATAGCCTGCAGAAACAAAAAAAATAGATCCACATCTCTCACCATACACTAAGATCAGATCTAAATGGATAACGGATCTAAACCTACATCCAGAAACCTTCAAACTTTTGGAAGAAAATGTTGGAAACACACTGGAACACTTAGGGGTAGGCCCTCACTTCCTAAAAAAGACTCCAGATGCAGTAGAAATCAAGACCAAAATAAACAATTGGGACCTCATCAAACTAAGAAGCTTCTGTACAGCTAGAGAAACAATCAACAAAGTAAAAAGGCAACCCACAGAATGGGAGAAGATCTTCGCACACGACATAGGTGATAGAGGGCTAATATCCAGAATATACAAAGAGCTACAAAACAACCAAAATGTCAAAACAAACAAGCCACTCAAGAAATGGGCACGGGAAATGGGCAGACACTTCACAAAGGAACAAACCCAAATGGCAAATAAACATATGAAAAAATGCTCAAGTTCCCTGGCAATAAGGGAAATCCAAATTAAAACATCAATGAGGTACCACCTAACGCCAGTAAGACTGGCCCACATGAATAAAAGCACCAACGACACTTGTTGGCGAGGTTGCGGGGAAAAGGGAACCCTACTCCACTGCTGGTGGGGCTGCAGGCTGGTACAGCCTCTATGGAAATCAGTATGGAGAATATTCAAACAACTCAAATTCAACATACCGTATGATCCAGCAATAGCACTCCTAGGAATATATCCAGAACACTTGTTCTATGAGAAACCAACATGTACTCCTATGTTCATAGCAGCACAATCAGTAATTGCAAAAACATGGAAACAACCAAAATGCCCATCAAAAGAGGATTGGATAAGAAAGCTATGGTTCATCTACTCCATGGAATACTACTCAGCTATTAAAAAAAACAAAATGCAGTTCTTTGTGGCCAAATGGGCCAAACTGGAAACCATAATGCTAAGGGAAATGAGCCAATCCCAAAAGGTTAAATACCACATGTTTGCCTTAATTTAAGATGATATGATGTTATGTATAACATGTTATGTTTTGAATGTTATATGTTGTGTATAAACTAAAATTGAAGTATAGGTGAGGTGGTCACAGAAGGTGGCTGGGAACCCGCATTTACTTTTAACATATTGGTTACTCATTACTATGTCAATTAATTCCATAATGATGTAAATTTTTGCTGATGGTATGTTGGAGCTTTCAATTGACTGGGATGATACGCTGCTGGCTCTGTCATCAGACCAGAGAGGGTATACCTAAGAAACCGTTGAACTTGACGGGACAATAAGATGCTGGACTCTATGTTTGGTATACGCTTGCAATGGGGAAACCTCAACTGAACTTGAGCTGTGGTTATGCAATAAGGTGGAGGAATCCACCATGGTGGGAGGGTTTGGGGAGGGGTGGGGAGAACCCAAGTATCTATGTAACTGTGTCACATAATACAATGTAATTACTGAAGTTAAATAATAAATAATTAAAAAAAAAAAAACTGAGTTTCCTTAAGAGCTGCTTGGAAGCCTGATGGTGTGTGAAGTTAGTGAGCCAAATGGAGTTGTTCTCCCACAAGAACCACTCGGCTGATCCTTCTTCAATATGCCCTTCACCAACATGCAGTGTTTCCTTGATTGAATTAGCTCTCACACCAATATTTGCGTCTAGAGCCTTTGCATTGAGGGCTATCTGAAAACGGCTGTGGCGCTGAAGTTGCCTGTGAATGTGGAGTTGGTGGCATGTGAAACCCGCATGTGGAGCATTCGTTTGTGTGGGATGCTCTACCAGGTTCATTCCTAGATAATGCACTCAAAGGGCACTAAGCATAGAGTGTGAAAACTGAGTTTCCTTGAGAGCTGCTTGGAAGCCTGATGGTGTGTGAAGTTAGTGAGCCAAATGGAGTTGTTCTCCCACAGGAAGCACTCGGCTGATCCTTCTTCAATATGCCCTTCACCAACATGCAGTGTTTCCTTGATTGAATTAGCTCTCACACCAATATTTGCGTCTAGAGCCTTTGCATTGAGGGCTATCTGAAAACGGCTGTGGCTCTGAAGTTGCCTGTGAATGTGGAGTTGGTGGCATGTGAAACCCGCATGTGGAGCATTCGTTTGTGTGGGATGCTCTACCAGGTTCATTTCAGTCCTAGCCATACAAAGGGCACTAAGCATAGAGAGTGAAAACTGAGTTTCCTTGAGAGCTGCTTGGAAGCCTGATGGTGTGTGAAGTTAGTGAGCCAAATGGAGTTGTTCTCCCACAAGAACCACTCTGCTGATCCTTCTTCAATATGCCCTTCACCAACATGCAGTGTTTCCTTGATTGAATTAGCTCTCACACCAATATTTGCGTCTAGAGCCTTTGCATTGAGGGCTATCTGAAAACAGCTGTGGCGCTGAAGTTGCCTGTGAATGTGGAGTTGGTGGCATGTGAAACCCGCATGTGGAGCATTGGTTTGTGTGGGATGCTCTACCAGGTTCATTTCAGTCCTAGCCATACAAAGGGCACTAAGCATAGAGTGTGAAAACTGAGTTTCCTTGAGAGCTGCTTGGAAGCCTGATGGTGTGTGAAGTTAGTGAGCCAAATGGAGTTGTTCTCCCACAAGAACCACTCGGCTGATCCTTCTTCAATATGCCCTTCACCAACATGCAGTGTTTCCTTGATTGAATTAGCTCTCACACCAATATTTGCATCTAGAGCCTTTGCATTGAGGGTTATCTGAAAACGGCTGTGGCGCTGAAGTTGCCTGTGAATGTGGAGTTGGTGGCATGTGAAACCCGCATGTGGAGCATTCGTTTGTGACGGATGCTCTACCAGGTTCATTCCTAGATAATGCACTCAAAGGGCACTAAGCATAGAGTGTGAAAACTGAGTTTCCTTGAGAGCTGCTTGGAAGCCTGATGGTGTGTGAAGTTAGTGAGCCAAATGGAGTTGTTCTCCCACAAGAACCACTCAGCTGATCCTTCTTCAATATGCCCTTCACCAACATGCAGTGTTTCCTTGATTGAATTAGCTCTCACACCAATATTTGCGTCTAGAGCCTTTGCATTGAGGGCTATCTGAAAACGGCTGTGGCGCTGAAGTTGCCTGTGAATGTGGAGTTGGTGGCATGTGAAACCCGCATGTGGAGCATTCGTTTGTGTGGGATGCTCTACCAGGTTCATTCCTAGATAATGCACTCAAAGGGCACTAAGCATAGAGTGTGAAAACTGAGTTTCCTTGAGAGCTGCTTGGAAGCCTGATGGTGTGTGAAGTTAGTGAGCCAAATGGAGTTGTTCTCCCACAAGAACCACTCGGCTGATCCTTCTTCAATATGCCCTTCACCAACATGCAGTGTTTCCTTGATTGAATTAGCTCTCACACCAATATTTACGTCTAGAGCCTTTGCATTGAGGGCTATCTGAAAACGGCTGTGGCGCTGAAGTTGCCTGTGAATGTGGAGTTGGTGGCATGTGAAACCCGCATGTGGAGCATTCTTTTCTGTGGGATGCTCTCCAAGCTTCATTTCAATCCTAGGCACTCAAAGGGCACTAAGCATAGAGTGTGAAAACTGAGTTTCCTTGAGAGCTGCTTGGAAGCCTGATGGTGTGTGAAGTTAGTGAGCCAAATGGAGTTGTTCTCCCACAAGAACCACTCGGCTGATCCTTCTTCAATATGCCCTTCACCAACATGCAGTGTTTCCTTGATTGAATTAGCTCTCACACCAATATTTGCGTCTAGAGCCTTTGCATTGAGGGCTATCTGAAAACGGCTGTGGCGCTGAAGTTGCCTGTGAATGTGGAGTTGGTGGCATGTGAAACCCGCATGTGGAGCATTCGTTTGTGTGGGATGCTCTACCAGGTTCATTCCTAGATAATGCACTCAAAGGGCACTAAGCATAGAGTGTGAAAACTGAGTTTCCTTGAGAGCTGCTTGGAAGCCTGATGGTGTGTGAAGTTAGTGAGCCAAATGGAGTTGTTCTCCCACAAGAACCACTCGGCTGATCCTTCTTCAATATGCCCTTCACCAACATGCAGTGTTTCCTTGATTGAATTAGCTCTCACACCAATATTTGCGTCTAGAGCCTTTGCATTGAGGGCTATCTGAAAACGGCTGTGGCGCTGAAGTTGCCTGTGAATGTGGAGTTGGTGGCATGTGAAACCCGCATGTGGAGCATTCGTTTGTGTGGGATGCTCTACCAGGTTCATTCCTAGATAATGCACTCAAAGGGCACTAAGCATAGAGTGTGAAAACTGAGTTTCCTTGAGAGCTGCTTGGAAGCCTGATGGTGTGTGAAGTTAGTGAGCCAAATGGAGTTGTTCTCCCACAAGAACCACTCGGCTGATCCTTCTTCAATATGCCCTTCACCAACATGCAGTGTTTCCTTGATTGAATTAGCTCTCACACCAATATTTGCGTCTAGAGCCTTTGCATTGAGGGCTATCTGAAAACGGCTGTGGCGCTGAAGTTGCCTGTGAATGTGGAGTTGGGGGCATGTGAAACCCGCATGTGGAGCATTCGTTTGTGTGGGATGCTCTACCAGGTTCATTTCAGTCCTAGCCATACAAAGGGCACTAAGCATAGAGTGTGAAAACTGAGTTTCCTTGAGAGCTGCTTGGAAGCCTGATGGTGTGTGAAGTTAGTGAGCCAAATGGAGTTGTTCTCCCACAAGAACCACTCGGCTGATCCTTCTTCAATATGCCCTTCACCAACATGCAGTGTTTCCTTGATTGAATTAGCTCTCACACCAATATTTGCGTCTAGAGCCTTTGCATTGAGGGCTATCTGAAAACGGCTGTGGCGCTGAAGTTGCCTGTGAATGTGGAGTTGGTGGCATGTGAAACCCGCATGTGGAGCATTCGTTTGTGTGGGATGCTCTACCAGGTTCATTCCTAGATAATGCACTCAAAGGGCACTAAGCATAGATTGTGAAAACTGAGTTTCCTTAAGAGCTGCTTGGAAGCCTGATGGTGTGTGAAGTTAGTGAGCCAAATGGAGTTGTTCTCCCACAAGAACCACTCGGCTGATCCTTCTTCAATATGCCCTTCACCAACATGCAGTGTTTCCTTGATTGAATTAGCTCTCACAGCAATATTTGCGTCTAGAGCCTTTGCATTGAGGGCTATCTGAAAACGGCTGTGGCGCTGAAGTTGCCTGTGAATGTGGAGTTGGTGGCATGTGAAACCCGCATGTGGAGCATTCGTTTGTGTGGGATGCTCTACCAGGTTCATTCCTAGATAATGCACTCAAAGGGCACTAAGCATAGAGTGTGAAAACTGAGTTTCCTTGAGAGCTGCTTGGAAGCCTGATGGTGTGTGAAGTTAGTGAGCCAAATGGAGTTGTTCTCCCACAAGATCCACTTTGCTGATCCTTCTTCAATATGCCCTTCACCAACATGCAGTGTTTCCTTGATTGAATTAGCTCTCACACGAATATTTGCGTCTAGAGCCTTTGCATTGAGGGCTATCTGAAAACGGCTGTGGCTCTGAAGTTGCCTGTGAATGTGGAGTTGGTGGCATGTGAAACCCGCATGTGGAGCATTCGTTTGTGTGGGATGCTCTACCAGGTTCATTTCAGTCCTAGCCATACAAAGGGCACTAAGCATAGAGAGTGAAAACTGAGTTTCCTTGAGAGCTGCTTGGAAGCCTGATGGTGTGTGAAGTTAGTGAGCCAAATGGAGTTGTTCTCCCACAAGAACCACTCTGCTGATCCTTCTTCAATATGCCCTTCACCAACATGCAGTGTTTCCTTGATTGAATTAGCTCTCACATCAATATTTGCGTCTAGAGCCTTTGCATTGAGGGCTATCTGAAAACAGCTGTGGCGCTGAAGTTGCCTGTGAATGTGGAGTTGGTGGCATGTGAAACCCGCATGTGGAGCATTCGTTTGTGTGGGATGCTCTACCAGGTTCATTTCAGTCCTAGCCATACAAAGGGCACTAAGCATAGAGTGTGAAAACTGAGTTTCCTTGAGAGCTGCTTGGAAGCCTGATGGTGTGTGAAGTTAGTGAGCCAAATGGAGTTGTTCTCCCACAAGAACCACTCGGCTGATCCTTCTTCAATATGCCCTTCACCAACATGCAGTGTTTCCTTGATTGAATTAGCTCTCACACCAATATTTGCATCTAGAGCCTTTGCATTGAGGGCTATCTGAAAACGGCTGTGGCGCTGAAGTTGCCTGTGAATGTGGAGTTGGTGGCATGTGAAACCCGCATGTGGAGCATTCGTTTGTGACGGATGCTCTACCAGGTTCATTCCTAGATAATGCACTCAAAGGGCACTAAGCATAGAGTGTGAAAACTGAGTTTCCTTGAGAGCTGCTTGGAAGCCTGATGGTGTGTGAAGTTAGTGAGCCAAATGGAGTTGTTCTCCCACAAGAACCACTCAGCTGATCCTTCTTCAATATGCCCTTCACCAACATGCAGTGTTTCCTTGATTGAATTAGCTCTCACACCAATATTTGCGTCTAGAGCCTTTGCATTGAGGGCTATCTGAAAACGGCTGTGGCGCTGAAGTTGCCTGTGAATGTGGAGTTGGTGGCATGTGAAACCCGCATGTGGAGCATTCGTTTGTGTGGGATGCTCTACCAGGTTCATTCCTAGATAATGCACTCAAAGGGCACTAAGCATAGAGTGTGAAAACTGAGTTTCCTTGAGAGCTGCTTGGAAGTCTGATGGTGTGTGAAGTTAGTGAGCCAAATGGAGTTGTTCTCCCACAAGAACCACTCGGCTGATCCTTCTTCAATATGCCCTTCACCAACATGCAGTGTTTCCTTGATTGAATTAGCTCTCACACCAATATTTACGTCTAGAGCCTTTGCATTGAGGGCTATCTGAAAACGGCTGTGGCGCTGAAGTTGCCTGTGAATGTGGAGTTGGTGGCATGTGAAACCCGCATGTGGAGCATTCTTTTCTGTGGGATGCTCTCCAAGCTTCATTTCAATCCTAGGCACTCAAAGGGCACTAAGCATAGAGTGTGAAAACTGAGTTTCCTTGAGAGCTGCTTGGAAGCCTGATGGTGTGTGAAGTTAGTGAGCCAAATGGAGTTGTTCTCCCACAAGAACCACTCGGCTGATCCTTCTTCAATATGCCCTTCACCAACATGCAGTGTTTCCTTGATTGAATTAGCTCTCACACCAATATTTGCGTCTAGAGCCTTTGCATTGAGGGCTATCTGAAAACGGCTGTGGCGCTGAAGTTGCCTGTGAATGTGGAGTTGGTGGCATGTGAAACCCGCATGTGGAGCATTCGTTTGTGAGGGATGTTCACCAAGCCTCATTTCAGTCCTAGGAACTCAAAGGGCACTAAGCATAGAGTGTGAAAACTGAGTTTCCTTGAGAGCTGCTTGGAAGCCTGATGGTGTGTGAAGTTAGTGAGCCAAATGGAGTTGTTCTCCCACAAGAACCACTCGGCTGATCCTTCTTCAATATGCCCTTCACCAACATGCAGTGTTTCCTTGAATGAATTAGCTCTCACACCAATATTTGCGTCTAGAGCCTTTGCATTGAGGGCTATCTGAAAACGGCTGTGGCGCTGAAGTTGCCTGTGAATGTGGAGTTGGTGGCATGTGAAACACGCATGTGGAGCATTCGTTTGTGTGGGATGCTCTACCAGGTTCATTCCTAGATAATGCACTCAAAGGGCACTAAGCATAGAGTGTGAAAACTGAGTTTCCTTAAGAGCTGCTTGGAAGCCTGATGGTGTGTGAAGTTAGTGAGCCAAATGGAGTTGTTCTCCCACAAGAACCACTCGGCTGATCCTTCTTCAATATGCCCTTCACCAACATGCAGTGTTTCCTTGATTGAATTAGCTCTCACACCAATATTTGCGTCTAGAGCCTTTGCATTGAGGGCTATCTGAAAACGGCTGTGGCGCTGAAGTTGCCTGTGAATGTGGAGTTGGTGGCATGTGAAACCCGCATGTGGAGCATTCGTTTGTGTGGGATGCTCTACCAGGTTCATTCCTAGATAATGCACTCAAAGGGCACTTAGTATAGAGTGTGAAAACTGAGTTTCCTTGAGAGCTGCTTGGAAGCCTGATGGTGTGTGAAGTTAGTGAGCCAAATGGAGTTGTTCTCCCACAAGAACCACTCGGCTGATCCTTCTTCAATATGCCCTTCACCAACATGCAGTGTTTCCTTGATTGAATTAGCTCTCACACCAATATTTGCGTCTAGAGCCTTTGCATTGAGGGCTATCTGAAAACGGCTGTGGCGCTGAAGTTGCCTGTGAATGTGGAGTTGGTGGCATGTGAAACCCGCATGTGGAGCATTCGTTTGTGTGGTATGCTCTACCAGGTTCATTTCAGTCCTAGCCATACAAAGGGCACTAAGCATAGAGTGTGAAAACTGAGTTTCCTTGAGAGCTGCTTGGAAGCCTGATGGTGTGTGAAGTTACTGAGCCAAATGGAGTTGTTCTCCCACAAGAACCACTCGGCTGATCCTTCTTCAATATGCCCTTCACCAACATGCAGTGTTTCCTTGATTGAATTAGCTCTCACACCAATATTTGCGTCTAGAGCCTTTGCATTGAGGGCTATCTGAAAACGGCTGTGGCGCTGAAGTTGCCTGTGAATGTGGAGTTGGTGGCATGTGAAACCTGCATGTGGAGCATTCGTTTGTGTGGGATGCTCTACCAGGTTCATTCCTAGATAATGCACTCAAAGGGCACTAAGCATAGAGTGTGAAAAGTGAGTTTCCTTGAGAGCTGCTTGGAAGCCTGATGGTGTGTGAAGTTAGTGAGCCAAATGGAGTTGTTCTCCCACAAGAACCACTCGACTGATCCTTCTTCAATATGTCCTTCACCAACATGCAGTGTTTCCTTGATTGAATTAGCTCTCACACCAATATTTGCGTCTAGAGCCTTTGCATTGAGGGCTATCTGAAAACGGCTGTGGCGCTGAAGTTGCCTGTGAATGTGGAGATGGTGGCATGTGAAACCCGCATGTGGAGCATTCGTTTCTGTGGGATGCTCTACCAGGTTCATTCCTAGATAATGCACTCAAAGGGCACTAAGCATAGAGTGTGAAAACTGAGTTTCCTTAAGAGCTGCTTGGAAGCCTGATGGTGTGTGAAGTTAGTGAGCCAAATCGAGTTGTACTCCCACAAGAACCACTCGGCTGATCCTTCTTCAATATGCCCTTCACCAACATGCAGTGTTTCCTTGATTGAATTAGCTCTCACACGAATATTTGCGTCTAGAGCCTTTGCATTGAGGGCTATCTGAAAACGGCTGTGGCTCTGAAGTTGCTTGTGAATGTGGAGTTGGTGGCATGTGAAACCCACATGTGGAGCATTTGTTCGTGTGGGATGCTCTCCAAGCTTCATTTCAATCCTAGGCACTCAAAGGGTACTAAGCATAGAGTGTGAAAACTGAGTTTCCTTGAGAGCTGCTTGGAAGCCTGATGGTGTGTGAAGTTAGTGAGCCAAATGGAGTTGTTCTCCCACAAGAACCACTCGGCTGATCCTTCTTCAATATGCCCTTCACCAACATGCAGTGTTTCCTTGATTGAATTAGCTCTCACACCAATATTTGCGTCTAGAGCCTTTGCATTGAGGGCTATCTGAAAACGGCTGTGGCGCTGAAGTTGCCTGTGAATGTGGAGTTGGTGGCATGTGAAACCCGCATGTGGAGCATTCGTTTGTGTGGGATGCTCTACCAGGTTCATTCCTAGATAATGCACTCAAAGGGGACTAAGCATAGAGTGTGAAAACTGAGTTTCCTTGAGAGCTGCTTGGAAGCCTGATGGTGTGTGAAGTTAGTGAGCCAAATGGAGTTGTTCTCCCACAAGAACCACTCGGCTGATCCTTCTTCAATATGCCCTTCACCAACATGCAGTGTTTCCTTGATTGAATTAGCTCTCACACCAATATTTGCGTCTAGAGCCTTTGCATTGAGGGCTATCTGAAAACGGCTGTGGCGCTGAAGTTGCCTGTGAATGTGGAGTTGGTGGCATGTGAAACCCGCATGTGGAGCATTCGTTTGTGTGGGATGCTCTACCAGGTTCATTCTTAGATAATGCACTCAAAGGGCAATAAACATAGAGTGTGAAAACTGAGTTTCATTGAGAGCTGCTTAGAAGCCTGATGGTGTGTGAAGTTAGTGAACCAAATGGAGTTGTTCTCCCACAAGAACCACTCGGCTGATCCTTCTTCAATATGCCCTTCACCAACATGCAGTGTTTCCTTGATTGAATTAGCTCTCACACCAATATTTGCGTCTAGAGCCTTTGCATTGAGGGCTATCTGAAAACGGCTGTGGCGCTGAAGTTGCCTGTGAATGTGGAGTTGGTGTCATGTGAAACCCACATGTGGAGCATTTGTTCGTGTGGGATGCTCTCCAAGCTTCATTTCAATCCTAGGCACTCAAAGGGCACTAAGCATAGAGTGTGAAAACTGAGTTTCCTTGAGAGCTGCTTGGAAGCCTGATGGTGTGTGAAGTTGCTGAGCCAAATGGAGTTGTTCTCCCACAAGAACCACTCGGCTGATCCTTCTTCAATATGCCCTTCACCAACATGCAGTGTTTCCTTGATTGAATTAGCTCTCACACCAATATTTGCGTCTAGAGCCTTTGCATTGAGGGCTATCTGAAAACGGCTGTGGCGCTGAAGTTGCCTGTGAATGTGGAGTTGGTGGCATGTGAAACCCGCATGTGGAGCATTCGTTTGTGTGGGACGCTCTACTAGGTTTAATTTCAGTCCTAGCCATACAAAGGGGACTAAGCATAGAGTGTGAAAACTGAGTTTCCTTGAGAGCTGCTTGGAAGCCTGATGGTGTGTGAAGTTAGTGAGCCAAATGGAGTTGTTCTCCCACAAGAACCACTCGGCTGATCCTTCTTCAATATGCCCTTCACCAACATGCAGTGTTTCCTTGATTGAATTAGCTCTCACACCAATATTTGCGTCTAGAGCCTTTGCATTGAGGGCTATCTGAAAACGGCTGTGGCGCTGAAGTTGCCTGTGAATGTGGAGTTGGTGGCATGTGAAACCCGCATGTGGAGCATTCGTTTGTGTGGGATGCTCTACCAGGTTCATTCCTAGATAATGCACTCAAAGGGCACTAAGCATAGAGTGTGAAAACTGAGTTTCCTTGAGAGCTGCTTGGAAGCCTGATGGTGTGTGAAGTTAGTGAGCCAAATGGAGTTGTTCTCCCACAAGAACCACTCGGCTGATCCTTCTTCAATATGCCCTTCACCAACATGCAGTGTTTCCTTGATTGAATTAGCTCTCACACCAATATTTGCGTCTAGAGCCTTTACATTGAGGGCTATCTGAAAACGGCTGTGGCGCTGAAGTTGCTTGTGAATGTGGAGTTGGTGGCATGTGAAACCCACATGTGGAGCATTTGTTCGTGTGGGATGCTCTCCAAGCTTCATTTCAATCCTAGGCACTCAAAGGGCACTAAGCATAGAGTGTGAAAACTGAGTTTCCTTGAGAGCTGCTTGGAAGCCTGATGGTGTGTGAAGTTAGTGAGCCAAATGGAGTTGTTCTCCCACAAGAACCACTCGGCTGATCCTTCTTCAATATGCCCTTCACCAACATGCAGTGTTTCCTTGATTGAATTAGCTCTCACACCAATATTTGCGTCTAGAGCCTTTGCATTGAGGGCTATCTGAAAACGGCTGTGGCGCTGAAGTTGCCTTTGAATGTGGAGTTGGTGGCATGTGAAACCCGCATGTGGAGCATTCGTTTGTGTGGGATGCTCTACCAGGTTCATTCCTAGATAATGCACTCAAAGGGGACTAAGCATAGAGTGTGAAAACTGAGTTTCCTTGAGAGCTGCTTGGAAGCCTGATGGTGTGTGAAGTTAGTGAGCCAAATGGAGTTGTTCTCCCACAAGAACCACTCGGCTGATCCTTCTTCAATATGCCCTTCACCAACATGCAGTGTTTCCTTGATTGAATTAGCTCTCACACCAATATTTGCGTCTAGAGCCTTTGCATTGAGGGCTTTCTGAAAACGGCTGTGGCGCTGAAGTTGCCTGTGAATGTGGAGTTGGTGGCATGTGAAAACCGCATGTGGAGCATTCGTTTGTGTGGGATGCTCTACCAGGTTCATTCCTAGATAATGCACTCAAAGGGGGCTAAGCATAGAGTGTGAAAACTGAGTTTCCTTGAGAGCTGCTTGGAAGCCTGATGGTGTGTGAAGTTAGTGAGCCAAATGGAGTTGTTCTCCCACAAGAAAAACTCGGCTGATCCTTCTTCAATATGCCCTTCACCAACATGCAGTGTTTCCTTGATTGAATTAGCTCTCACACCAATATTTGCGTCTAGAGCCTTTGCATTGAGGGCTATCTGAAAACGGCTGTGGCGCTGAAGTTGCCTGTGAATGTGGAGTTGGTGGCATGTGAAACCCGCATGTGGAGCATTCGTTTATGTGGAATGCTCTCCAAGCTTCATTTCAGTCCTAGGCACTCAAAGGGCACTAAGCCTAGAGTTTGAAAACTGAGTTTCCTTGAGAGCTGCTTGGAAGCCTGATGGTGTGTGAAGTTAGTGAGCCAAATGGAGTTGTTCTCCCACAAGAACCACTCGGCTGATCCTTCTTCAATATGCCCTTCACCAACATGCAGTGTTTCCTTGATTGAATTAGCTCTCACACCAATATTTGCGTCTAGAGCCTTGGCATTGAGGGCTATCTGAAAACGGCTGTGGCGCTGAATTTGCCTGTGAATGTGGAGTTGGTGGCATGTGAAACCCGCATGTGGAGCATTCGTTTATGTGTGATGCTCTCCAAGCTTCATTTCAGTCCTAGGCACTAGAAGGGCACTAAGCATAGAGTGTGAAAACTGAGTTTCCTTGAGAGCTGCTTGGAAGCCTGATGGTGTGTGAAGTTAGTGAGCCAAATGGAGTTGTTCTCCCACAAGAACCACTCGGCTGATCCTTCTTCAATATGCCCTTCACCAACATGCAGTGTTTCCTTGATTGAATTAGCTCTCACACCAATATTTGCGTCTAGAGCCTTTGCATTGAGGGCTATTAGAAACCGGCTGTGGCGCTGAAGTTGCCTGTGAATGTGGAGTTGGTGGCATGTGAAACCCGCATGTGGAGCATGCGTTTGTGTGGGATGCTGACCAAGATTCATTTCAGTCCTAGGCACACAAAGAGCACTAAACATAGAGTGTGAAAACTGAGTTTCCTTGAGAGCTGCTTGGAAGCCTGATGGTGTGTGAAGTTAGTGAGCCAAATGGAGTTGTTCTCCCACAAGAACCACTCGGCTGATCCTTCTTCAATATGCCCTTCACCAACATGCAGTGTTTCCTTGATTGAATTAGCTCTCACACCAATATTTGCGTCTAGAGCCTTTGCATTGAGGGCTATCTGAAAACGGCTGTGGCGCTGAAGTTGCCTGTGAATGTGGAGTTGGTGGCATGTGAAACCCGCATGTGGAGCATTCGTTTATGTGGGATGCTCTCCAAGCTTCATTTCAGTCCTAGGCACTAGAAGGGCACTAAGCATAGAGTGTGAAAACTGAGTTTCCTTGAGAGCTGCTTGGAAGCCTGATGGTGTGTGAAGTTAGTGAGCCAAATGGAGTTGTTCTCCCACAAGAACCACTCGGCTGATCCTTCTTCAATATGCCCTTCACCAACATGCAGTGTTTCCTTGATTGAATTAGCTCTCACACCAATATCTGCGTATAGAGCCTTTGCATTGAGGGCTATCTGAAAACGGCTGTGGCGCTGAAGTTGCCTGTGAATGTGGAGTTGGTGGCATGTGAAACCCGCATGTGGAGCATTCGTTTGTGTGGGATGCTCTACCAGGTTCATTCCTAGATAATGCACTCAAAGGGCACTAAGCATAGAGTGTGAAAACTGAGTTTCCTTGAGAGCTGCTTGGAAGCCTGATGGTGTGTGAAGTTAGTGAGCCAAATGGAGTTGTTCTCCCACAAGAACCACTCGGCTGATCCTTCTTCAATATGCCCATCACCAACATGCAGGGTTTCCTTGATTGAATTAGCTCTCACACCAATATTTGCGTCTAGAGCCTTTGCATTGAGGGCTTTCTGAAAACGGCTGTGGCGCTGAAGTTGCCTGTGAATGTGGAGTTGGTGGCATGTGAAACCCGCATGTGGAGCATTCGTTTGTGTGGGATGCTGACCAAGCTTCATTTCAGTCCTAGGCACACAAAGAGCACTAAGCATAGAGTGTGAAAACTGAGTTTCCTTGAGAGCTGCTTGGAAGCCTGATGGTGTGTGAAGTTAGTGAGCCAAATGGAGTTGTTCTCCCACAAGATCCACTCGGCTGATTCTTCTTCAATATGCCCTTCACCAACATGCAGTGTTTCCTTGATTGAATTAGCTCTCACACCAATATTTGCGTCTAGAGCCTTTGCATTGAGGGCTATCTGAAAACGGCTGTGGCGCTGAAGTTGCCTGTGAATGTGGAGTTGGTGGCATGTGAAACCCGCATGTGGAGCATTCGTTTATGTGGGATGCTCTCCAAGCTTCATTTCAGTCCTAGGCACTAGAAGGGCACTAAGCATAGAGTGTGAAAACTGAGTTTCCTTGAGAGCTGCTTGGAAGCCTGATGGTGTGTGAAGTTAGTGAGCCAAATGGAGTTGTTCTCCCACAAGAACCACTCGGCTGATCCTTCTTCAATATGCCCTTCACCAACATGCAGTGTTTCCTTGATTGAATTAGCTCTCACACCAATATTTGCGTCTAGAGCCTTTGCATTGAGGGCTATCTGAAAACGGCTGTGGCGCTGAAGTTGCCTGTGTATGTGGAGTTGGTGGCATGTGAAACCCGCATGTGGAGCATTCGTTTGTGTGGGATGCTCTACCAGGTTCATTTCAGTCCTAGCCATACAAAGGGCACTAAGCATAGAGTGTGAAAACTGAGTTTCCTTGAGAGCTGCTTGGAAGCCTGATGGTGTGTGAAGTTAGTGAGCCAAATGGAGTTGTTCTCCCACAAGAACCACTCGGCTGATCCTTCTTCAATATGCCCTTCACCAACATGCAGTGTTTCCTTGATTGAATTAGCTCTCACACCAATATTTGCGTCTAGAGCCTTTGCATTGAGGGCTATCTGAAAACGGCTGAGGCGCTGAAGTTGCCTGTGAATGTGGAGTTGGTGGCATGTGAAACCCGCATGTGGAGCATTCGTTTGTGTGGGATGCTCTACCAGGTTCATTCCTAGATAATGCACTCAAAGGGCACTAAGCATAGAGTGTGAAAACTGAGTTTCCTTAAGAGCTGCTTGGAAGCCTGATGGTGTGTGAAGTTAGTGAGCCAAATGGAGTTGTTCTCCCACAAGAACCACTCGGCTGATCCTTCTTCAATATGCCCTTCACCAACATGCAGTGTTTCCTTGATTGAATTAGCTCTCACACCAATATTTGCGTCTAGAGCCTTTGCATTGAGGGCTATCTGAAAACGGCTGTGGCGCTGAAGTTGCCTGTGAATGTGGAGTTGGTGGCATGTGAAACCCGCATGTGGAGCATTCGTTTGTGTGGGATGCTCTACCAGGTTCATTCCTAGATAATGCACTCAAAGGGCACTAAGCATAGAGTGTGAAAACTGAGTTTCCTTGAGAGCTGCTTGGAAGCCTGATGGTGTGTGAAGTTAGTGAGCCAAATGGAGTTGTTCCCCCACAAGAACCACTCGGCTGATCCTTCTTCAATATGCCCTTCACCAACATGCAGTGTTTCCTTGATTGAATTAGCTCTCACACCAATATTTGCGTCTAGAGCCTTTGCATTGAGGGCTTTCTGAAAACGGCTGTGGCGCTGAAGTTGCCTGTGAATGTGGAGTTGGTGGCATGTGAAACCCGCATGTGGAGCATTCGTTTGTGTGGGATGCTGACCAAGCTTCATTTCAGTCCTAGGCACACAAAGAGCACTAAGCATAGAGTGTGAAAACTGAGTTTCCTTGAGAGCTGCTTGGAAGCCTGATGGTGTGTGAAGTTAGTGAGCCAAATGGAGTTGTTCTCCCACAAGATCCACTCGGCTGATTCTTCTTCAATATGCCCTTCACCAACATGCAGTGTTTCCTTGATTGAATTAGCTCTCACACCAATATTTGCGTCTAGAGCCTTTGCATTGAGGGCTATCTGAAAACGGCTGTGGCGCTGAAGTTGCCTGTGAATGTGGAGTTGGTGGCATGTGAAACCCGCATGTGGAGCATTCGTTTGTGTGGGATGCTCTACCAGGTTCATTTCAGTCCTAGCCATACAAAGGGCACTAAGCATAGAGTGTGAAAACTGAGTTTCCTTGAGAGCTGCTTGGAAGCCTGATGGTGTGTGAAGTTAGTGAGCCAAATGGAGTTGTTCTCCCACAAGAACCACTCGGCTGATCCTTCTTCAATATGCCCTTCACCAACATGCAGTGTTTCCTTGATTGAATTAGCTCTCACACCAATATTTGCGTCTAGAGCCTTTGCATTGAGGGCTATCTGAAAACGGCTGTGGCGCTGAAGTTGCCTGTGAATGTGGAGTTGGTGGCATGTGAAACCCGCATGTGGAGCATTCGTTTGTGTGGGATGCTGACCAAGATTCATTTCAGTCCTAGGCACACAAAGAGCCCTAAGCATAGAGTGTGAAAACTGAGTTTCCTTGAGAGCTGCTTGGAAGCCTGATGGTGTGTGAAGTTAGTGAGCCAAATGGAGTTGTTCTCCCACAAGAACCACTCGGCTGATCCTTCTTCAATATGCCCTTCACCAACATGCAGTGTTTCCTTGATTGAATTAGCTCTCACACCAATATTTGCGTCTAGAGCCTTTGCATTGAGGGCTATCTGAAAACGGCTGTGGCGCTGAAGTTGCCTGTGTATGTGGAGTTGGTGGCATGTGAAACCCGCATGTGGAGCATTCGTTTGTGTGGGATGCTCTACCAGGTTCATTCCTAGATAATGCACTCAAAGGGCACTAAGCATAGAGTGTGAAAACTGAGTTTCCTTGAGAGCTGCTTGGAAGCCTGATGGTGTGTGAAGTTAGTGAGCTAAATGGAGTTGTTCTCCCACAAGATCCACTTTGCTGATCCTTCTTCAATATGCCCTTCACCAACATGCAGTGTTTCCTTGATTGAATTAGCTCTCACACCAATATTTGCGTCTAGAGCCTTTGCATTGAGGGCTATCTGAAACCGGCTGTGGCGCTGAAGTTGCCTGTGAATGTGGAGTTGGTGGCATGTGAAATCCGCATGTGGAGCATTCGTTTGTGTGGGATGCTCTACCAGGTTCATTTCAGTCCTAGCCATACAAAGGGCACTAAGCATAGAGTGTGAAAACTGAGTTTCCTTGAGAGCTGTTTGGAAGCCTGATGGTGTGTGACGTTAGTGAGCCAAATGGAGTTGTTCTCCCACAAGAACCACTCGGCTGATCCTTCTTCAATATGCCCTTCACCAACATGCAGTGTTTCCTTGATTGAATTAGCTCTCACACCAATATTTGCGTCTAGAACCTTTGCATTGAGGGCTATCTGAAAACGGCTGTGGCGCTGAAGTTGCCTGTGAATGTGGAGTTGGTGGCATGTGAAACCCGCATGTGGAGCATTCGTTTGTGTGGGATGCTCTACCAGGTTCATTCCTAGATAATGCACTCAAAGGGCACTAAGCATAGAGTGTGAAAACTGAGTTTCCTTGAGAGCTGCTTGGAAGCCTGATGGTGTGTGAAGTTAGTGAGCCAAATGGAGTTGTTCTCCCACAAGAACCACTCGGCTGATCCTTCTTCAATATGCCCTTCACCAACATGCAGTGTTTCCTTGATTGAATTAGCTCTCACACCAATATTTGCGTCTAGAGCCTTTGCATTGAGGGCTATCTGAAAACGGCTGTGGCGCTGAAGTTGCCTGTGAATGTGGAGTTGGTGGCATGTGAAACCCGCATGTGGAGCATTCGTTTGTGTGGGATGCTATACCAGGTTCATTTCAGTCCTAGCCATACAAAGGGCACTAAGCATAGAGTGTGAAAACTGAGTTTCCTTGAGAGCTGTTTGGAAGCCTGATGGTGTGTGACGTTAGTGAGCCAAATGGAGTTGTTCTCCCACAAGAACCACTCGGCTGATCCTTCTTCAATATGCCCTTCACCAACATGCAGTGTTTCCTTGATTGAATTAGCTCTCACACCAATATTTGCGTCTAGAACCTTTGCATTGAGGGCTATCTGAAAACGGCTGTGGCGCTGAAGTTGCCTGTGAATGTGGAGTTGGTGGCATGTGAAACCCGCATGTGGAGCATTCGTTTGTGTGGGATGCTCTACCAGGTTCATTCCTAGATAATGCACTCAAAGGGCACTAAGCATAGAGTGTGAAAACTGAGTTTCCTTGAGAGCTGCTTGGAAGCCTGATGGTGTGTGAAGTTAGTGAGCCAAATGGAGTTGTTCTCCCACAAGAACCACTCAGCTGATCCTTCTTCAATATGCCCTTCACCAACATGCAGTGTTTCCTTGATTGAATTAGCTCTCACACCAATATTTGCGTCTAGAGCCTTTGCATTGAGGGCTATCTGAAAACGGCTGTGGCGCTGAAGTTGCCTGTGAATGTGGAGTTGGTGGCATGTGAAACCCGCATGTGGAGCATTCGTTTGTGTGGGATGCTCTACCAGGTTCATTCCTAGATAATGCACTCAAAGGGCACTAAGCATAGAGTGTGAAAACTGAGTTTCCTTGAGAGCTGCTTGGAAGCCTGATGGTGTGTGAAGTTAGTGAGCCAAATGGAGTTGTTCTCCCACAAGAACCACTCGGCTGATCCTTCTTCAATATGCCCTTCACCAACATGCAGTGTTTCCTTGATTGAATTAGCTCTCACACCAATATTTGCGTCTAGAGCCTTTGCATTGAGGCCTATCTGAAAACGGCTGTGGCGCTGAAGTTGCCTGTGAATGTGGAGTTGGTGGCATGTGAAACCCGCATGTGGAGCATTCGTTTGTGTGGGATGCTGACCAAGATTCATTTCAGTCCTAGGCACACAAAGAGCCCTAAGCATAGAGTGTGAAAACTGAGTTTCCTTGAGAGCTGCTTGGAAGCCTGATGGTGTGTGAAGTTAGTGAGCCAAATGGAGTTGTTCTCCCACAAGAACCACTCGGCTGATCCTTCTTCAATATGCCCTTCACCAACATGCAGTGTTTCCTTGATTGAATTAGCTCTCACACCAATATTTGCGTCTAGAGCCTTTGCATTGAGGGCTATCTGAAAACGGCTGTGGCGCTGAAGTTGCCTGTGAATGTGGAGTTGGTGGCATGTGAAACCCGCATGTGGAGCATTCGTTTGTGTGGGATGCTCTACCAGGTTCATTCCTAGATAATGCACTCAAAGGGCACTAAGCATAGAGTGTGAAAACTGAGTTTCCTTGAGAGCTGCTTGGAAGCCTGATGGTGTGTGAAGTTAGTGAGCCAAATGGAGTTGTTCTCCCACAAGAACCACTCGGCTGATCCTTCTTCAATATGCCCTTCACCAACATGCAGGGTTTCCTTGATTGAATTAGCTCTCACACCAATATTTGCGTCTAGAGCCTTTGCATTGAGGGCTATCTGAAAACGGCTGTGGCGCTGAAGTTGCCTGTGAATGTGGAGTTGGTGGCATATGAAACCCGCATGTGGAGCATTCGTTTATGTGGGATGCTCTCCAAGCTTCATTTCAGTCCTAGGCACTCAAAGGGCACTAATCATCGAGTTTGAAAACTGAGTTTCCTTGAGAGCTGCTTGGAAGCCTGATGGTGTGTGAAGTTAGTGAGCTAAATGGAGTTGTTCTCCCACAAGAACCACTCGGCTGATCCTTCTTCAATATGCCCTTCACCAACATGCAGTGTTTCCTTGATTGAATTAGCTCTCACACCAATATTTGCGTCTAGAGCCTTTGCATTGAGGGCTATTAGAAACCGGCTGTGGCGCTGAAGTTGCCTGTGAATGTGGAGTTGGTGGCATGTGAAACCCGCATGTGGAGCATTCGTTTGTGTGGGATGCTATACCAGGTTCATTTCAGTCCTAGCCATACAAAGGGCACTAAGCATAGAGTGTGAAAACTGAGTTTCCTTGAGAGCTGCTTGGAAGCCTGATGGTGTGTGAAGTTAGTGAGCCAAATGGAGTTGTTCTCCCACAAGAACCACTCGGCTGATCCTTCTTCAATATGCCCTTCACCAACATGCAGTGTTTCCTTGATTGAATTAGCTCTCACACCAATATTTGCGTCTAGAGCCTTTGCATTGAGGCCTATCTGAAAACGGCTGTGGCGCTGAAGTTGCCTGTGAATGTGGAGTTGGTGGCATGTGAAACCCGCATGTGGAGCATTCGTTTGTGTGGGATGCTCTACCAGGTTCATTCCTAGATAATGCACTCAAAGGGCACTAAGCATAGAGTGTGAAAACTGAGTTTCCTTGAGAGCTGCTTGGAAGCCTGATGGTGTGTGAAGTTAGTGAGCCAAATGGAGTTGTTCTCCCACAAGAACCACTCGGCTGATCCTTCTTCAATATGCCCTTCACCAACATGCAGTGTTTTCTTGATTGAATTAGCTCTCACACCAATATTTGCGTCTAGATCCTTTGAATTGAGGGCTATCTGAAAACGGCTGTGGCGCTGAAGTTGCCTGTGAATGTGGAGTTGGTGGCATGTGAAACCCGCATGTGGAGCATTAGTTTGTGTGGGATGCTCTACCATGTTCATTTCTGTCCTAGCCATACAAAGGGCACTAAGCATAGAGTGTGAAAACTGAGTTTCCTTGAGAGCTGTTTGGAAGCCTGATGGTGTGTGAAGTTAGTGAGCCAAATGGAGTTGTTCTCCCACAAGAACCACTCGGCTGATCCTTCTTCAATATGCCCTTCACCAACATGCAGTGTTTCCTTGATTGAATTAGCTCTCACACCAATATTTGCGTCTAGAGCCTTGGCATTGAGGGCTATCTGAAAACGGCTGTGGCGCTGAAGTTGCCTGTGAATGTGGAGTTTGTGGCATGTGAAACCCGCATGTGGAGCATTCGTTTGTGTGGGATGCTGACCAAGATTCTTTTCAGTCCTAGGCACACAAAGAGCCCTAAGCATAAAGTGTGAAAACTGAGTTTCCTTGAGAGCTGTTTGGAAGCCTGATGGTGTGTGAAGTTAGTGAGCCAAATGGAGTTGTTCTCCCACAAGAACCACTCGGCTGATCCTTCTTCAATATGCCCTTCACCAACATGCAGTGTTTCCTTGATTGAATTAGCTCTCACACCAATATTTGCGTCTAGAGCCTTTGCATTGAGGGCTATCTGAAAACGGCTGTGGCGCTGAAGTTGCCTGTGAATGTGGAGTTGGTGGCATGTGAAACCCGCATGTGGAGCATTCGTTTGTGTGGGATGCTCTACCAGGTTCATTCCTAGATAATGCACTCAAAGGGGGCTAAGCATAGAGTGTGAAAACTGAGTTTCCTTGAGAGCTGCTTGGAAGCCTGATGGTGTGTGAAGTTAGTGAGCCAAATGGAGTTGTTCTCCCACAAGAACCACTCGGCTGATCCTTCTTCAATATGCCCTTCACCAACATGCAGTGTTTCCTTGATTGAATTAGCTCTCACACCAATATTTGCGTCTAGAGCCTTTGCATTGAGGGCTATCTGAAAACGGCTGTGGCGCTGAAGTTGCCTGTGAATGTGGAGTTGGTGGCATGTGAAACCCGCATGTGGAGCATTCGTTTGTGTGGGATGCTCTACCAGGTTCATTCCTAGATAATGCACTCAAAGGGCACTAAGCATAGAGTGTGAAAACTGAGTTTCCTTGAGAGCTGCTTGGAAGCCTGATGGTGTGTGAAGTTAGTGAGCCAAATGGAGTTGTTCTCCCACAAGAACCACTCGGCTGATCCTTCTTCAATATGCCCTTCACCAACATGCAGTGTTTCCTTGATTGCATTAGCGCTCACACCAATATTTGCGTCTAGAGCCTTTGCATTGAGGGCTATCTGAAAACGGCTGTGGCGCTGAAGTTGCCTGTGAATGTGGAGTTGGTGGCATGTGAAACCCGCATGTGGAGCATTCGTTTGTGTGGGATGCTCTACCAGGTTCATTTCAGTCCTAGGCACTAGAAGGGCACTAAGCATAGAGTGTGAAAACTGAGTTTCCTTGAGAGCTGCTTGGAAGCCTGATGGTGTGTGAAGTTAGTGAGCCAAATGGAGTTGTTCTCCCACAAGAACCACTCGGCTGATCCTTCTTCAATATGCCCTTCACCAACATGCAGGGTTTCCTTGATTGAATTAGCTCTCACACCAATATTTGCGTCTAGAGCCTTTGCAATGAGGGCTATCTGAAAACGGCTGTGGCGCTGAAGTTGCCTGTGAATGTGGAGTTGGTGGCATGTGAAACCCGCATGTGGAGCATTCGTTTGTGTGGGATGCTGACCAAGCTTCATTTCAGTCCTAGGCACACAAAGAGCACTAAGCATAGAGTGTGAAAACTGAGTTTCCTTGAGAGCTGCTTGGAAGCCTGATGGTGTGTGAAGTTAGTGAGCCAAATGGAGTTGTTCTCCCACAAGAACCACTCGGCTGATCCTTCTTCAATATGCCCCTCACCAACATGCAGTGTTTCCTTGATTGAATTAGCTCTCACACCAATATTTGCGTCTAGAGCCTTTGCATTGAGGGCTATCTGAAAACGGCTGTGGCGCTGAAGTTGCCTGTGAATGTGGAGTTGGTGGCATGTGAAACCCGCATGTGGAGCATTCGTTTGTGTGGGATGCTGACCAAGATTCATTTCAGTCCTAGGCACACAAAGAGCCCTAAGCATAGAGTGTGAAAACTGAGTTTCCTTGAGAGCTGCTTGGAAGCCTGATGGTGTGTGAAGTTAGTGAGCCAAATGGAGTTGTTCTCCCACAAGAACCACTCGGCTGATCCTTCTTCAATATGCCCTTCACCAACATGCAGTGTTTCCTTGATTGAATTAGCTCTCACACCAATATTTGCGTCTAGAGCCTTTGCATTGAGGGCTATCTGAAAACGGCTGTGGCGCTGAAGTTGCCTGTGAATGTGGAGTTGGGGGCATGTGAAACCCGCATGTGGAGCATTCGTTTGTGTGGGATGCTCTACCAGGTTCATTCCTAGATAATGCACTCAAAGGGCACAAAACATAGAGTGTGAAAACTGAGTTTCCTTGAGAGCTGCTTGGAAGCCTGATGGTGTGTGAAGTTAGTGACCCAAATGGAGTTGTTCTCCCACAAGAACCACTCGGCTGATCCTTCTTCAATATGCACTTCACCAACATGCAGTGTTTCCTTGATTGAATTAGCTCTCACACCAATATTTGCGTCTAGAGCCTTTGCATTGAGGGCTATCTGAAAACGGCTGTGGCGCTGAAGTTGCCTGTGAATGTGGAGTTGGTGGCATGTGAAACCCGCATGTGGAGTATTCGTTTGTGTGGGATGCTCTACCAGGTTCATTTCAGTCCTAGCCATACAAAGGGCACTAAGCATAGAGTGTGAAAACTGAGTTTCCTTGAGAGCTGCTTGGAAGCCTGATGGTGTGTGAAGTTAGTGAGCCAAATGGAGTTGTTCTCCCACAAGAACCACTCGGCTGATCCTTCTTCAATATGCCCTTCACCAACATGCAGTGTTTCCTTGATTGAATTAGCTCTCACACCAATATTTGCGTCTAGAGCCTTTGCATTGAGGGCTATCTGAAAACGGCTGTGGCGCTGAAGTTGCCTGTGAATGTGGAGTTGGTGGCATGTGAAACCCGCATGTGGAGCATTCGTTTGTGTGGAATGCTGACCAAGATTCATTTCAGTCCTAGGCACACAAAGAGCCCTAAGCATAGAGTGTGAAAACTGAGTTTCCTTGAGAGCTGCTTGGAAGCCTGATGGTGTGTGAAGTTAGTGAGCCAAATGGAGTTGTTCTCCCACAAGAACCACTCGGCTGATCCTTCTTCAATATGCCCTTCACCAACATGCAGTGTTTCCTGGATTGAATTAGCTCTCACACCAATATTTGCGTCTAGAGCCTTTGCATTGAGGGCTATCTGAAAACGGCTGTGGCGCTGAAGTTGCCTGTGAATGTGGAGTTGGTGGCATGTGAAACCCGCATGTGGAGCATTCGTTTGTGTGGGATGCTCTACCAGGTTCATTTCAGTCCTAGCCATACAAAGGGCACTAAGCATAGAGTGTGAAAACTGAGTTTCCTTGAGAGCTGCTTGGAAGCCTGATGGTGTGTGAAGTTAGTGAGCCAAATGGAGTTGTTCTCCCACAAGAACCACTCGGCTGATCCTTCTTCAATATGCCCTTCACCAACATGCAGTGTTTCCTTGATTGAATTAGCTCTCACACCAATATTTGCGTCTAGAGCCTTTGCATTGAGGGCTATCTGAAAACGGCTGTGGCGCTGAAGTTGCCTGTGAATGTGGAGTTGGTGGCATGTGAAACCCGCATGTGGAGCATTCGTTTGTGTGGGATGCTCTACCAGGTTCATTCCTAGATAATGCACTCAAAGGGCACTAAGCATAGAGTGTGAAAACTGAGTTTCCTTGAGAGCTGCTTGGAAGCCTGATGGTGTGTGAAGTTAGTGAGCCAAATGGAGTTGTTCTCCCACAAGAACCACTCGGCTGATCCTTCTTCAATATGCCCTTCACCAACATGCAGTGTTTCCTTGATTGAATTAGCTCTCACACCAATATTTGCGTCTAGAGCCTTTGCATTGAGGGCTATCTGAAAACAGCTGTGGCGCTGAAGTTGCCTGTGAATGTGGAGTTGGTGGCATGTGAAACCCGCATGTGGAGCATTCGTTTGTGTGGGATGATGACCAAGCTTCATTTCAGTCCTAGGCACACAAAGAGTACTAAGCATAGAGTGTGAAAACTGAGTTTCCTTGAGAGCTGCTTGGAAGCCTGATGGTGTGTGAAGTTAGTGAGCCAAATGGAGTTGTTCTCCCACAAGAACCACTCGGCTGATTCTTCTTCAATATGCCCTTAACCAACATGCACTGTTTCCTTGATTGAATTAGATCTCACACCAATATTTGCGTCTAGAGCCTTTGCATTGATGGCTATCTGAAAACGGCTGTGGCGCTGAAGTTGCCTGTGAATGTGGAGTTGGTGGCATGTGAAACCCGCATGTTGTGCATTCGTTTGTGTGGGATGCTGACCAAGCTTCATTTCAGTCCTAGGCACACAAAGAGCACTAAGCATAGAGTGTGAAAACTGAGTTTCCTTGAGAGCTGCTTGGAAGCCTGATGGTGTGTGAAGTTAGTGAGCCAAATGGAGTTGTTCTCCCACAAGAACCACTCGGCTGATTCTTCTTCAATATGCCCTTAACCAACATGCAGTGTTTCCTTGATTGAATTAGATCTCACACCAATATTTGCGTCTAGAGCCTTTGCATTGAGGGCTATCTGAAAACGGCTGTGGCGCTGAAGTTGCCTGTGAATGTGGAGTTGGTGGCATGTGAAACCCGCATGTGGAGCATTCGTTTGTGTGGGATGCTCTACCAGGTTCATTTCAGTCCTGGCCACACAATCGGCACTTAGCATAGAGTGTGAAAACTGAGTTTCCTTGAGAGCTGCTTGGAAGCCTGATGGTGTGTGAAGTTAGTGAGCCAAATGGAGTTGTTCTCCCACAAGAACCACTCAGCTGATCCTTCTTCAATATGCCCTTCACCAACATGCAGTGTTTCCTTGATTGAATTAGCTCTCACACCAATATTTGCGTCTAGAGCCTTTGCATTGAGGGCTATCTGAAAACGGCTGTGGCGCTGAAGTTGCCTGTGAATGTGGAGTTGGTGGCATGTGAAACCCGCATGTGGAGCATTCTTTTCTGTGGGATGCTGATCAAGCTTCATTTCAGTCCTAGGCACTCAAAGGGCACTAAACATAGAGTGTGAAAACTGAGTTTCCTTGAGAGGTGCTTGGAAGCCTGATGGTGTGTGAAGTTAGTGAGTCAAATGGAGTTGTTCTCCCACAAGAACCACTCGGCTGATACTTCTTTAATATGCCCTTCACCAACATGCAGTGTTTCCTTGATTGAATTAGCTCTCACACCAATATTTGCGTCTAGAGCCTTTGCATTGAGGGCTATCTGAAAACGGCTGTGGCGCTGAAGTTGCCTGAGAATGTGGAGTTGGTGGCATGTGAAACCCGCATGTGGAGCATTCGTTTGTGAGGGATGTTCACCAAGCCTCATTTCAGTCCTAGGAACTCAAAGGGCACTAAGCATAGAGTGTGAAAGCTGAGTTTCCTTGAGAGCTGCTTAGAAGCCTGATGGTGTGTGAAGTTAGTGAGTCAAATGGAGTTGTTCTCCCACAAGATCCACTTTGCTGATCCTTCTTCAATATGCCCCTCACCAACATGCAGTGTTTCCTTGATTGAATTAGCTCTCACACCAATATTTGCGTCTAGAGCCTTTGCATTGAGGGCTATCTGAAAACGGCTGTGGCGCTGAAGTTGCCTGTGAATGTGGAGTTGGTGGCATGTGAAACCCGCATGTGGAGCATTCGTTTGTGTGGGATGCTCACCAAGCTTCATTTCAGTCCTAGGCACACAAAGAGCACTAAGCATAGAGTGTGAAAACTGAGTTTCCTTGAGAGCTGCTTGGAAGCCTGATGGTGTGTGAAGTTAGTGAGCCAAATGGAGTTGTTCTCCCACAAGAACCACTCGGCTGATCCTTCTTCAATATGCCCTTCACCAACATGCAGTGTTTCCTTGATTGAATTAGCTCTCACACCAATATTTGCGTCTAGAGCCTTTGCATTGAGGGCTTTCTGAAAACGGCTGTGGCGCTGAAGTTGCCTGAGAATGTGGAGTTGGTGGCATGTGAAACCCGCATGTGGAGCATTCGTTTGTGACGGATGCTCTACCAGGTTCATTCCTAGATAATGCACTCAAAGGGCACTAAGCATAGAGTGTGAAAACTGAGTTTCCTTGAGAGGTGCTTGGAAGCCTGATGGTGTGTGAAGTTAGTGAGTCAAATGGAGTTGTTCTCCCACAAGAACCACTCGGCTGATACTTCTTTAATATGCCCTTCACCAACATGCAGTGTTTCCTTGATTGAATTAGCTCTCACACCAATATTTGCGTCTAGAGCCTTTGCATTGAGGGCTATCTGAAAACGGCTGTGGCGCTGAAGTTGCCTGAGAATGGGAATTTGGTGGCATGTGAAACCCGCATGTGGAGCATTCGTTTGTGAGGAATGTTCACCAAGCCTCATTTCAGTCCTAGGAACTCAAAGGGCACTAAGCATAGAGTGTGAAAGCTGAGTTTCCTTGAGAGCTGCTTGGAAGCCTGATGGTGTGTGAAGTTAGTGAGTCAAATGGAGTTGTTCTCCCACAAGATCCACTTTGCTGATCCTTCTTCAATATGCCCCTCACCAACATGCAGTGTTTCCTTGATTGAATTAGCTCTCACACCAATATTTGCGTCTAGAGCCTTTGCATTGAGGGCTATCTGAAAACGGCTGTGGCGCTGAAGTTGCCTGTGAATGTGGAGTTGGTGCCATGTGAAACCCGCATGTGGAGCATTCGTTTGTGTGGGATGCTCACCAAGCTTCATTTCAGTCCCAGGAATATAATGGGCACTAAGCATAGAGTGTGAAAACTGAGTTTCCTTGAGAGCTGCTTGGAAGCCTGATGGTGTGTGAAGTTAGTGAGCCAAATGGAGTTGTTCTCCCACAAGAACCACTCGGCTGATCCTTCTTCAATATGCCCTTCACCAACATGCAGTGTTTCCTGGATTGAATTAGCTCTCACACCAATATTTGCGTCTAGAGCCTTTGCATTGAGGGCTATCTGAAAACGTCTGTGGCGCTGAAGTTGCCTGTGAATGTGGAGTTGGTGGCATGTGAAACCCGCATGTGCAGCATTCGTTTATGTGGGATGCTCTACCAGGTTCATTTCAGTCCTGGCCATACAATCGGCACTTAGCATAGAGTGTGAAAACTGAGTTTCCTTGAGAGCTGCTTGGAAGCCTGATGGTGTGTGAAGTTAGTGAGCCAAATGGAGTTGTTCTCCCACAAGAACCACTCAGCTGATCCTTCTTCAATATGCCCTTCACCAACATGCAGTGTTTCCTTGATTGAATTAGCTCTCACACCAATATTTGCGTCTAGAGCCTTTGCATTGAGGGCTATCTGAAAACGGCTGTGGCGCTGAAGTTGCCTGTGAATGTGGAGTTGGTGGCATGTGAAACCCGCATGTGGAGCATTCGTTTGTGTGCGATGCTGACCAAGCTTCATTTCAGTCCTAGGCACTCAAAGGGCACTAACCATAGAGTGTGAAAACTGAGTTTCCTTGAGAGCTGCTTGGAAGCCTGATGGTGTGTGACGTTAGTGAGCCAAATAGAGTTGTTCTCCCACAAGAACCACTCGGCTGATCCTTCTTCAATATGCCCTTCACCAACATGCAGTGTTTCCTTGATTGAATTAGCTCTCACACCAATATTTGCGTCTAGAGCCTTTGCATTGAGGGCTATCTGAAAATGGCTGTGGCGCTGAAGTTGCCTGTGAATGTGGAGTTGGTGGCATGTGAAACCCGCATGTGGAGCATTCGTTTGTGAGGGATGTTCACCAAGCCTCATTTCAGTCCTAGGAACTCAAAGGGCACTAAGCATAGAGTGTGAAAGCTGCGTTTCCTTGAGAGCTGCTTGGAAGCCTGATGGTGTGTGAAGTTAGTGAGTCAAATGGAGTTGTTCTCCCACAAGATCCACTTTGCTGATCCTTCTTCAATATGCCCCTCACCAACATGCAGTGTTTCCTTGATTGAATTAGCTCTCACACCAATATTTGCGTCTAGAGCCTTTGCATTGAGGGCTATCTGAAAACGGCTGTGGCGCTGAAGTTGCCTGTGAATGTGGAGTTGGTGGCATGTGAAACCCGCATGTGGAGCATTAGTTTGTGTGGGATGCTCTTCCAGGTTCATTCCTAAATAATGCACTCAAAGGGCACTAAGCATAGAGTGTGAAAACTGAGTTTCCTTCAGAGCTGCTTGGAAGCCTGATGGTGTGTGAAGTTAGTGAGCCAAATGGAGTTGTTCTCCCACAAGAACCACTCGGCTGATCCTTCTTCAATATGCCCTTCACCAACATGCAGTGTTTCCTTGATTGAATTAGCTCTCACACCAATATTTGCGTCTAGAGCCTTTGCATTGAGGGCTTTCTGAAAACGGCTGTGGCGCTGAAGTTGCCTGAGAATGTGGAGTTGGTGGCATGTGAAACCCGCATGTGGAGCATTCGTTTGTGACGGATGCTCTACCAGGTTCATTCCTAGATAATGCACTCAAAGGGCACTAAGCATAGAGTGTGAAAACTGAGTTTCCTTGAGAGCTGCTTGGAAGCCTGATGGTGTGTGAAGTTAGTGAGTCAAATGGAGTTGTTCTCCCACAAGAACCACTCGGCTGATACTTCTTTAATATGCCCTTCACCAACATGCAGTGTTTCCTTGATTGAATTAGCTCTCACACCAATATTTGCGTCTAGAGCCTTTGCATTGAGGGCTATCTGAAAACGGCTGTGGCGCTGAAGTTGCCTGAGAATGTGGAGTTGGTGGCATGTGAAACCCGCATGTGGAGCATTCGTTTGTGAGGGATGTTCACCAAGCCTCATTTCAGTCCTAGGAACTCAAAGGGCACTAAGCATAGAGTGTGAAAGCTGAGTTTCCTTGAGAGCTGCTTGGAAGCCTGATGGTGTGTGAAGTTAGTGAGCCAAATGGAGTTGTTCTCCCACAAGATCCACTTTGCTGATCCTTCTTCAATATGCCCCTCACCAACATGCAGTGTTTCCTTGATTGAATTAGCTCTCACACCAATATTTGCGTCTAGAGCCTTTGCATTGAGGGCTATCTGAAAACGGCTGTGGCGCTGAAGTTGCCTGTGAATGTGGAGTTGGTGGCATGTGAAACCCGCATGTGGAGCATTCTTTTCTGTGGGATGCTGATCAAGCTTCATTTCAGTCCTAGGCACTCAAAGGGCACTAAACATAGAGTGTGAAAACTGAGTTTCCTTGAGAGGTGCTTGGAAGCCTGATGGTGTGTGAAGTTAGTGAGTCAAATGGAGTTGTTCTCCCACAAGAACCACTCGGCTGATACTTCTTTAATATGCCCTTCACCAACATGCAGTGTTTCCTTGATTGAATTAGCTCTCACACCAATATTTGCGTCTAGAGCCTTTGCATTGAGGGCTATCTGAAAACGGCTGTGGCGCTGAAGTTGCCTGAGAATGTGGAGTTGGTGGCATGTGAAACCCGCATGTGGAGCATTCGTTTGTGAGGGATGTTCACCAAGCCTCATTTCAGTCCTAGGAACTCAAAGGGCACTAAGCATAGAGTGTGAAAGCTGAGTTTCCTTGAGAGCTGCTTAGAGGCCTGATGGTGTGTGAAGTTAGTGAGTCAAATGGAGTTGTTCTCCCACAAGATCCACTTTGCTGATCCTTCTTCAATATGCCCCTCACCAACATGCAGTGTTTCCTTGATTGAATTAGCTCTCACACCAATATTTGCGTCTAGAGCCTTTGCATTGAGGGCTATCTGAAAACGGCTGTGGCGCTGAAGTTGCCTGTGAATGTGGAGTTGGTGGCATGTGAAACCCGCATGTGGAGCATTCGTTTGTGTGGGATGCTCACCAAGCTTCATTTCAGTCCTAGGCACACAAAGAGCACTAAGCATAGAGTGTGAAAACTGAGTTTCCTTGAGAGCTGCTTGGAAGCCTGATGGTGTGTGAAGTTAGTGAGCCAAATGGAGTTGTTCTCCCACAAGAACCACTCGGCTGATCCTTCTTCAATATGCCCTTCACCAACATGCAGTGTTTCCTTGATTGAATTAGCTCTCACACCAATATTTGCGTCTAGAGCCTTTGCATTGAGGGCTTTCTGAAAACGGCTGTGGCGCTGAAGTTGCCTGAGAATGTGGAGTTGGTGGCATGTGAAACCCGCATGTGGAGCATTCGTTTGTGACGGATGCTCTACCAGGTTCATTCCTAGATAATGCACTCAAAGGGCACTAAGCATAGAGTGTGAAAACTGAGTTTCCTTGAGAGGTGCTTGGAAGCCTGATGGTGTGTGAAGTTAGTGAGTCAAATGGAGTTGTTCTCCCACAAGAACCACTCGGCTGATACTTCTTTAATATGCCCTTCACCAACATGCAGTGTTTCCTTGATTGAATTAGCTCTCACACCAATATTTGCGTCTAGAGCCTTTGCATTGAGGGCTATCTGAAAACGGCTGTGGCGCTGAAGTTGCCTGAGAATGGGAATTTGGTGGCATGTGAAACCCGCATGTGGAGCATTCGTTTGTGAGGAATGTTCACCAAGCCTCATTTCAGTCCTAGGAACTCAAAGGGCACTAAGCATAGAGTGTGAAAGCTGAGTTTCCTTGAGAGCTGCTTGGAAGCCTGATGGTGTGTGAAGTTAGTGAGTCAAATGGAGTTGTTCTCCCACAAGATCCACTTTGCTGATCCTTCTTCAATATGCCCCTCACCAACATGCAGTGTTTCCTTGATTGAATTAGCTCTCACACCAATATTTGCGTCTAGAGCCTTTGCATTGAGGGCTATCTGAAAACGGCTGTGGCGCTGAAGTTGCCTGTGAATGTGGAGTTGGTGCCATGTGAAACCCGCATGTGGAGCATTCGTTTGTGTGGGATGCTCACCAAGCTTCATTTCAGTCCCAGGAATATAATGGGCACTAAGCATAGAGTGTGAAAACTGAGTTTCCTTGAGAGCTGCTTGGAAGCCTGATGGTGTGTGAAGTTAGTGAGCCAAATGGAGTTGTTCTCCCACAAGAACCACTCGGCTGATCCTTCTTCAATATGCCCTTCACCAACATGCAGTGTTTCCTGGATTGAATTAGCTCTCACACCAATATTTGCGTCTAGAGCCTTTGCATTGAGGGCTATCTGAAAACGTCTGTGGCGCTGAAGTTGCCTGTGAATGTGGAGTTGGTGGCATGTGAAACCCGCATGTGCAGCATTCGTTTATGTGGGATGCTCTACCAGGTTCATTTCAGTCCTGGCCATACAATCGGCACTTAGCATAGAGTGTGAAAACTGAGTTTCCTTGAGAGCTGCTTGGAAGCCTGATGGTGTGTGAAGTTAGTGAGCCAAATGGAGTTGTTCTCCCACAAGAACCACTCAGCTGATCCTTCTTCAATATGCCCTTCACCAACATGCAGTGTTTCCTTGATTGAATTAGCTCTCACACCAATATTTGCGTCTAGAGCCTTTGCATTGAGGGCTATCTGAAAACGGCTGTGGCGCTGAAGTTGCCTGTGAATGTGGAGTTGGTGGCATGTGAAACCCGCATGTGGAGCATTCGTTTGTGTGCGATGCTGACCAAGCTTCATTTCAGTCCTAGGCACTCAAAGGGCACTAACCATAGAGTGTGAAAACTGAGTTTCCTTGAGAGCTGCTTGGAAGCCTGATGGTGTGTGACGTTAGTGAGCCAAATAGAGTTGTTCTCCCACAAGAACCACTCGGCTGATCCTTCTTCAATATGCCCTTCACCAACATGCAGTGTTTCCTTGATTGAATTAGCTCTCACACCAATATTTGCGTCTAGAGCCTTTGCATTGAGGGCTATCTGAAAATGGCTGTGGCGCTGAAGTTGCCTGTGAATGTGGAGTTGGTGGCATGTGAAACCCGCATGTGGAGCATTCGTTTGTGAGGGATGTTCACCAAGCCTCATTTCAGTCCTAGGAACTCAAAGGGCACTAAGCATAGAGTGTGAAAGCTGCATTTCCTTGAGAGCTGCTTGGAAGCCTGATGGTGTGTGAAGTTAGTGAGTCAAATGGAGTTGTTCTCCCACAAGATCCACTTTGCTGATCCTTCTTCAATATGCCCCTCACCAACATGCAGTGTTTCCTTGATTGAATTAGCTCTCACACCAATATTTGCGTCTAGAGCCTTTGCATTGAGGGCTATCTGAAAACGGCTGTGGCGCTGAAGTTGCCTGTGAATGTGGAGTTGGTGGCATGTGAAACCCGCATGTGGAGCATTAGTTTGTGTGGGATGCTCTTCCAGGTTCATTCCTAAATAATGCACTCAAAGGGCACTAAGCATAGAGTGTGAAAACTGAGTTTCCTTGAGAGCTGCTTGGAAGCCTGATGGTGTGTGAAGTTAGTGAGCCAAATGGAGTTGTTCTCCCACAAGAACCACTCGGCTGATCCTTCTTCAATATGCCCTTCACCAACATGCAGTGTTTCCTTGATTGAATTAGCTCTCACACCAATATTTGCGTCTAGAGCCTTTGCATTGAGGGCTTTCTGAAAACGGCTGTGGCGCTGAAGTTGCCTGAGAATGTGGAGTTGGTGGCATGTGAAACCCGCATGTGGAGCATTCGTTTGTGACGGATGCTCTACCAGGTTCATTCCTAGATAATGCACTCAAAGGGCACTAAGCATAGAGTGTGAAAACTGAGTTTCCTTGAGAGCTGCTTGGAAGCCTGATGGTGTGTGAAGTTAGTGAGTCAAATGGAGTTGTTCTCCCACAAGAACCACTCGGCTGATACTTCTTTAATATGCCCTTCACCAACATGCAGTGTTTCCTTGATTGAATTAGCTCTCACACCAATATTTGCGTCTAGAGCCTTTGCATTGAGGGCTATCTGAAAACGGCTGTGGCGCTGAAGTTGCCTGAGAATGTGGAGTTGGTGGCATGTGAAACCCGCATGTGGAGCATTCGTTTGTGAGGGATGTTCACCAAGCCTCATTTCAGTCCTAGGAACTCAAAGGGCACTAAGCATAGAGTGTGAAAGCTGAGTTTCCTTGAGAGCTGCTTGGAAGCCTGATGGTGTGTGAAGTTAGTGAGCCAAATGGAGTTGTTCTCCCACAAGATCCACTTTGCTGATCCTTCTTCAATATGCCCCTCACCAACATGCAGTGTTTCCTTGATTGAATTAGCTCTCACACCAATATTTGCGTCTAGAGCCTTTGCATTGAGGGCTATCTGAAAACGGCTGTGGCGCTGAAGTTGCCTGTGAATGTGGAGTTGGTGGCATGTGAAACCCGCATGTGGAGCATTCGTTTGTGTGGGATGCTCACCAAGCTTCATTTCAGTCACAGGAATATAATGGGCACTAAGCATAGAGTGTGAAAACTGAGTTTCCTTGAGAGCTGCTTGGAAGCCTGATGGTGTGTGAAGTTAGTGAGCCAAATGGAGTTGTTCTCCCACAAGAACCACTCGGCTGATCCTTCTTCAATATGCCCTTCACCAACATGCTGTGTTTCCTTGATTGAATTAGCTCTCACACCAATATTTGCGTCTAGAGCCTTTGCATTGAGGGCTATCTGAAACCGGCTGTGGCGCTGAAGTTGCCTGTGAATGTGGAGTTGGTGGCATGTGAAACCCGCATGTGGAGCATTCGTTTGTGTGGGATGCTCTACCAGGTTCATTCCTAGATAATGCACTCAAAGGGCACTAAGCATAGAGTGTGAAAGCTGAGTTTCCTTGAGAGCTGCTTGGAAGCCTGATGGTGTGTGAAGTTAGTGAGTCAAATGGAGTTGTTCTCCCACAAGATCCACTTTGCTGATCCTTCTTCAATATGCCCCTCACCAACATGCAGTGTTTCCTTGATTGAATTAGCTCTTACACCAATATTTGCGTCTAGAGCCTTTGCATTGAGGGCTATCTGAAAACGGCTGTGGCGCTCAAGTTGCCTGTGAATGTGGAGTTGGTGGCATGTGAAACCCGCATGTGGAGCATTCGTTTGTGTGGGATGCTCACCAAGCTTCATTTCAGTCACAGGAATGTAATGGGCACTAAGCATAGAGTGTGAAAACTGAGTTTCCTTGAGAGCTGCTTGGAAGCCTGATGGTGTGTGAAGTTAGTGAGCCAAATGGAGTTGTTCTCCCACAAGAACCACTCGGCTGATCCTTCTTCAATATGCCCTTCACCAACATGCTGTGTTTCCTTGATTGAATTAGCTCTCACACCAATATTTGCGTCTAGAGCCTTTGCATTGAGGGCTATCTGAAAATGGCTGTGGCGCTGAAGTTGCCTGTGAATGTGGAGTTGGTGGCATGTGAAACCCGCATGTGGAGCATTCGTTTGTGTGGGATGCTCTACCAGGTTCATTCCTAGATAATGCACTCAAAGGGCACTAAGCATAGAGTGTGAAAACTGAGTTTCCTTGAGAGCTGCTTGGAAGCCTGATGGTGTGTGAAGTTAGTGAGCCAAATGGAGTTGTTCTCCCACAAGAACCACTCGGCTGATCCTTCTTCAATATGCCCTTCACCAACATGCAGTGTTTCCTGGATTGAATTAGCTCTCACACCAATATTTGCGTCTAGAGCCTTTGCATTGAGGGCTATCTGAAAACGGCTGTGGCGCTGAAGTTGCCTGTGAATGTGGAGTTGGTGGCATGTGAAACCCGCATGTGGAGCATTCGTTTGTGTGGGATGCTCTACCAGGTTCATTCCTAAATAATGCACTCAAAGGGCACTAAGCATAGAGTGTGAAAACTGAGTTTCCTTGAGAGCTGCTTGGAAGCCTGATGGTGTGTGAAGTTAGTGAGCCAAATGGAGTTGTTCTACCACAAGAACCACTCGGCTGATCCTTCTTCAATATGCCCTTCACCAACATGCACTGTTTCCTTGATTGAATTAGCTCTCACACCAATATTTGCGTCTAGAGCCTTTGCATTGAGGGCTATCTGAAAACGGCTGTGGCGCTGAAGTTGCCTGTGAATGTGGAGTTGGTGGCATGTGAAACCCGCATGTGGAGCATTCGTTTGTGTGGGATGCTGACCAAGCTTCATTTCAGTCCTAGGCACACAAAGAGCACTAAGCATAGAGTGTGAAAACTGAGTTTCCTTGAGAGCTGCTTGGAAGCCTGATGGTGTGTGAAGTTAGTGAGCCAAAGGGAGTTGTTCTCCCACAAGAACCACTCGGCTGATCCTTCTTCAATATGCCCTTCACCAACATGCAGTGTTTCCTTGATTGAATTAGCTCTCACACCAATATTTGCGTCTAGAGCCTTGGCATTGAGGGCTATCTGAAAACGGCTGTGGCGCTGAAGTTGCCTGTGAATGTGGAGTTGGTGGCATGTGAAACCCGCATGTGGAGCATTCGTTTGTGTGGGATGCTCTACCAGGTTCATTCCTAGATAATGCACTCAAAGGGCACTAAGCTTAGAGTGTGAAAACTGAGTTTCCTTGAGAGCTGCTTGGAAGCCTGATGGTGTGTGAAGTTAGTGAGCCAAATGGAGTTGTTCTCCCACAAGAACCACTCGGCTGATCCTTCTTCAATATGCCCTTCACCAACATGCAGTGTTTCCTTGATTGAATTAGCTCTCACACCAATATTTGCGTCTAGAGCCTTTGCATTGAGGGCTATCTGAAAACGGCTGTGGCGCTGAAGTTGCCTGTGAATGTGGAGTTGGTGGCATGTGAAACCCGCATGTGGAGCATTCGTTTGTGTGGGATTCTCTACCAGGTTCATTTCAGTCCAGGCCATACAAAGGGCACTAAGCATAGAGCGTGAAAACTGAGTTTCCTTGAGAGCTGCTTGGAAGCCTGATGGTGTGTGAAGTTAGTGAGCCAAATGGAGTTGTTCTCCCACAAGAACCACTCTGCTGATCCTTCTTCAATATACCCTTCACCAACATGCAGTGTTTCCTTGATTGAATTAGCTCTCACATCAATATTTGCGTCTAGAGCCTTTGCATTGAGGGCTATGTGAAAATGGCTGTGGCGCTGAAGTTGCCTGTGAATGTGGAGTTGGTGGCATGTGAAACCCGCATGTGGAGCATTCGTTTGTGTGGGATGCTCTACCAGGTTCATTTCAGTCCTAGCCATACAAAGGGCACTAAGCATAGAGTGTGAAAACTGAGTTTCCTTGAGAGCTGCTTGGAAGCCTGATGGTGTGTGAAGTTAGTGAGCCAAATGGAGTTGTTCTCCCACAAGAACCACTCGGCTGATCCTTCTTCAATATGCCCTTCACCAACATGCAGTGTTTCCTGGATTGAATTAGCTCTCACACCAATATTTGCGTCTAGAGCCTTTGCATTGAGGGCTATCTGAATACGGCTGTGGCGCTGAAGTTGCCTGTGAATGTGGAGTTGGTGGCATGTGAAACCCGCATGTGGAGCATTCGTTTGTGAGGGATGTTCACCAAGCCTCATTTCAGTCCTAGGAACTCAAAGGGCACTAAGCATAGAGTGTGAAAGCTGAGTTTCCTTGAGAGCTGCTTGGAAGCCTGATGGTGTGTGAAGTTAGTGAGTCAAATGGAGTTGTTCTCCCACAAGATCCACTTTGCTGATCCTTCTTCAATATGCCCCTCACCAACATGCAGTGTTTCCTTGATTGAATTAGCTCTCACACCAATATTTGCGTCTAGAGCCTTTGCATTGAGGGCTATCTGAAAACGGCTGTGGCGCTGAAGTTGCCTGTGAATGTGGAGTTGGTGGCATGTGAAACCCGCATGTGGAGCATTCGTTTGTGTGGGATGCTCACCAAGCTTCATTTCAGTCCCAGGAATATAATGGGCACTAAGCATAGAGTGTGAAAACTGAGTTTCCTTGAGAGCTGCTTGGAAGCCTGATGGTGTGTGAAGTTAGTGAGCCAAATGGAGTTGTTCTCCCACAAGAACCACTCGGCTGATCCTTCTTCAATATGCCCTTCACCAACATGCTGTGTTTCCTTGATTGAATTAGCTCTCACACCAATATTTGCGTCTAGAGCCTTTGCATTGAGGGCTATCTGAAAACGGCTGTGGCGCTGAAGTTGCCTGTGAATGTGGAGTTGGTGGCATGTGAAACCCGCATGTGGAGCATTCGTTTGTGTGGGATGCTCTACCAGGTTCATTCCTAGATAATGCACTCAAAGGGCACTAAGCATAGAGTGTGAAAACTGAGTTTCCTTGAGAGCTGCTTGGAAGCCTGATGGTGTGTGAAGTTAGTGAGCCAAATGGAGTTGTTCTCCCACAAGAACCACTCGGCTGATCCTTCTTCAATATGCCCTTCACCAACATGCAGTGTTTCCTGGATTGAATTAGCTCTCACACCAATATTTGCGTCTAGAGCCTTTGCATTGAGGGCTATCTGAAAACGGCTGTGGCGCTGAAGTTGCCTGTGAATGTGGAGTTGGTGGCATGTGAAACCCGCATGTGGAGCATTCGTTTGTGTGGGATGCTCTACCAGGTTCATTCCTAGATAATGCACTCAAAGGGCACTATGCATAGAGTGTGAAAACTGAGTTTCCTTGAGAGCTGCTTGGAAGCCTGATGGTGTGTGAAGTTAGTGAGCCCAATGGAGTTGTTCTCCCACAAGAACCACTCGGCTGATCCTTCTTCAATATGCCCTTCACCAACATGCAGTGTTCCTTGATTGAATTAGCTCTCACACCAATATTTGCGTCTAGAGCCTTTGCATTGAGGGCTATCTGAAAACGGCTGTGGCGCTGAAGTTGCCTGTGAATGTGGAGTTGGTGGCATGTGAAACCCGCATGTGGAGCATTCGTTTGTGTGGGATGCGGACCAAGCATCATTTCAGTCCTAGGCACACAAAGAGCACTAAGCATAGAGTGTGAAAACTGAGTTTCCTTGAGAGCTGCTTGGAAGCCTGATGGTGTGTGAAGTTAGTGAGCCAAAGGGAGTTGTTCTCCCACAAGAACCACTCGGCTGATCCTTCTTTAATATGCCCTTCACCAACATGCAGCGTTTCCTTGATTGAATTAGCTCTCACACAAATATTTGCGTCTAGAGCCTTTGCATTGAGGGCTTTCTGAAAACGGCTGTGGCGCTGAAGTTGCCTGTGAATGTGGAGTTGGTGGCATGTGAAACCCGCATGTGGAGCATTCGTTTGTGTGGGATGCTCTACCAGGTTCATTCCTAGATAATGCACTCAAAGGGCACTAAGCATAGAGTGTGAAAACTGAGTTTCCTTGAGAGCTGCTTGGAAGCCTGATGGTGTGTGAAGTTAGTGAGCCAAATGGAGTTGTTCTCCCACAAGAACCACTCGGCTGATCCTTCTTCAATATGCCCTTCACCAACATGCAGTGTTTCCTTGATTGAATTAGCTCTCACACCAATATTTGCGTCTAGAGCCTTTGCATTGAGGGCTATCTGAAAACGGCTGTGGCGCTGAAGTTGCCTGTGAATGTGGAGTTGGTGGCATGTGAAACCCGCATGTGGAGCATTCGTTTGTGTGGGATGCTGACCAAGCTTCATTTCAGTCCTAGGCACACAAAGAGCACTAAGCATAGAGTGTGAAAACTGAGTTTCCTTGAGAGCTGCTTGGAAGCCTGATGGTGTGTGAAGTTAGTGAGCCAAAGGGAGTTGTTCTCCCACAAGAACCACTCGGCTGATCCTTCTTCAATATGCCCTTCACCAACATGCAGTGTTTCCTTGATTGAATTAGCTCTCACACCAATATTTGCGTCTAGAGCCTTGGCATTGAGGGCTATCTGAAAACGGCTGTGGCGCTGAAGTTGCCTGTGAATGTGGAGTTGGTGGCATGTGAAACCCGCATGTGGAGCATTCGTTTATGTGGGATGCTCTACCAGGTTCATTCCTAGATAATGCACTCAAAGGGCACTAAGCATAGAGTGTGAAAACTGAGTTTCCTTGAGAGTTGCTTGGAAGCCTGATGGTGTGTGAAGTTAGTGAGCCAAATGGAGTTGTTCTCCCACAAGAACCACTCGGCTGATCCTTCTTCAATATGCCCTTCACCAACATGCAGTGTTTCCTTGATTGAATTAGCTCTCACATCAATATTTGCGTCTAGAGCCTTTGCATTGAGGGCTATTTGAAAACGGCTGTGGCGCTGAAGTTGCCTGTGAATGTGGAGTTGGTGGCATGTGAAACCCGCATGTGGAGCATTCGTTTGTGTGGGATGCTCTAATAGGTTCATTCCTAGATAATGCACTCAAAGGGCACTATGCATAGAGTGTGAAAACTGAGTTTCCTTGAGAGCTGCTTGGAAGCCTGATGGTGTGTGAAGTTAGTGAGCCAAATGGAGTTGTTCTCCCACAAGAACCACTCGGCTGATCCTTCTTCAATATGCCCTTCACCAACATGCAGTGTTCCTTGATTGAATTAGCTCTCACACCAATATTTGCGTCTAGAGCCTTTGCATTGAGGGCTATCTGAAAACGGCTGTGGCGCTGAAGTTGCCTGTGAATGTGGAGTTGGTGGCATGTGAAACCCGCATGTGGAGCATTCGTTTGTGTGGGATGCGGACCAAGCATCATTTCAGTCCTAGGCACACAAAGAGCACTAAGCATAGAGTGTGAAAACTGAGTTTCCTTGAGAGCTGCTTGGAAGCCTGATGGTGTGTGAAGTTAGTGAGCCAAAGGGAGTTGTTCTCCCACAAGAACCACTCGGCTGATCCTTCTTCAATATGCCCTTCACCAACATGCAGCGTTTCCTTGATTGAATTAGCTCTCACACAAATATTTGCGTCTAGAGCCTTTGCATTGAGGGCTTTCTGAAAACGGCTGTGGCGCTGAAGTTGCCTGTGAATGTGGAGTTGGTGGCATGTGAAACCCGCATGTGGAGCATTCGTTTGTGTGGGATGCTCTACCAGGTTCATTCCTAGATAATGCACTCAAAGGGCACTAAGCATAGAGTGTGAAAACTGAGTTTCCTTGAGAGCTGCTTGGAAGCCTGATGGTGTGTGAAGTTAGTGAGCCAAATGGAGTTGTTCTCCCACAAGAACCACTCGGCTGATCCTTCTTCAATATGCCCTTCACCAACATGCAGTGTTTCCTTGATTGAATTAGCTCTCACACCAATATTTGCGTCTAGAGCCTTTGCATTGAGGGCTATCTGAAAACGGCTGTGGCGCTGAAGTTGCCTGTGAATGTGGAGTTGGTGGCATGTGAAACCCGCATGTGGAGCATTCGTTTGTGTGGGATGCTCTACCAGGTTCATTCCTAGATAATGCACTCAAAGGGCACTAAGCATAGAGTGTGAAAACTGAGTTTCCTTGAGAGCTGCTTGGAAGCCTGATGGTGTGTGAAGTTAGTGAGCCAAATGGAGTTGTTCTCCCACAAGAACCACTCGGCTGATCCTTCTTCAATATGCCCTTCACCAACATGCAGTGATTCCTTGATTGAATTAGCTCTCACACCAATATTTGCGTCTAGAGCCTTTGCATTGAGGGCTTTCTGAAAACGGCTGTGGCGCTGAAGTTGCCTGTGAATGTGGAGTTGGTGGCATGTGAAACCCGCATGTGGAGCATTCGTTTGTGTGGGATGCTCTACCAGGTTCATTCCTAGATAATGCACTCAAAGGGCACTAAGCTTAGAGTGTGAAAACTGAGTTTCCTTGAGAGCTGCTTGGAAGCCTGATGGTGTGTGAAGTTAGTGAGCCAAATGGAGTTGTTCTCCCACAAGATCCACTTTGCTGATCCTTCTTCAATATGCCCTTCACCAACATGCAGTGTTTCCTTGATTGAATTAGCTCTCACACCAATATTTGCGTCTAGAGCCTTTGCATTGAGGGCTATCTGAAAACGGCTGTGGCGCTGAAGTTGCCTGTGAATGTGGAGTTGGTGGCATGTGAAACCCGCATGTGGAGCATTCGTTTGTGTGCGATTCTCTACCAGGTTCATTTCAGTCCAGGCCATACAAAGGGCACTAAGCATAGAGCGTGAAAACTGAGTTTCCTTGAGAGCTGCTTGGAAGCCTGATGGTGTGTGAAGTTAGTGAGCCAAATGGAGTTGTTCTCCCACAAGAACCACTCTGCTGAACCTTCTTCAATATACCCTTCACCAACATGCAGTGTTTCCTTGATTGAATTAGCTCTCACATCAATATTTGCGTCTAGAGCCTTTGCATTGAGGGCTATGTGAAAATGGCTGTGGCGCTGAAGTTGCCTGTGAATGTGGAGTTGGTGGCATGTGAAACCCGCATGTGGAGCATTCGTTTGTGTGGGATGCTCTACCAGGTTCATTCCTAAATAATGCACTCAAAGGGCACTAAGCATAGAGTGTGAAAACTGAGTTTCCTTGAGAGCTGCTTGGAAGCCTGATGGTGTGTGAAGTTAGTGAGCCAAATGGAGTTGTTCTCCCACAAGAACCACTCGGCTGATCCTTCCTCAATATGCCCTTCACCAACATGCAGTGTTTCCTTGATTGAATTAGCTCTCACACCAATATTTGCGTCTAGAGCCTTTGCATTGAGGGCTATCTGAAAACGGCTGTGGCGCTGAAGTTGCCTGTGAATGTGGAGTTGGTGGCATGTGAAACCCGCATGTGGAGCATTCGTTTGTGTGGCATGCTGACCAAGCTTCATTTCAGTCCTAGGCACACAAAGAGCACTAAGCATAGAGTGTGAAAACTGAGTTTCCTTGAGAGCTGCTTGGAAGCCTGATGGTGTGTGAAGTTAGTGAGCCAAAGGGAGTTGTTCTCCCACAAGAACCACTCGGCTGATCCTTCTTCAATATGCCCTTCACCAACATGCAGCGTTTCCTTGATTGAATTAGCTCTCACACCAATATTTGCGTCTAGAGCCTTTGCATTGAGGGCTTTCTGAAAACGGCTGTGGCGCTGAAGTTGCCTGTGAATGTGGAGTTGGTGGCATGTGAAACCCGCATGTGGAGCATTCGTTTGTGTGGGATGCTCTACCAGGTTCATTCCTAGATAATGCACTCAAAGGGCACTAAGCATAGAGTGTGAAAACTGAGTTTCCTTGAGAGCTGCTTGGAAGCCTGATGGTGTGTGAAGTTAGTGAGCCAAATGGAGTTGTTCTCCCACAAGAACCACTCGGCTGATCCTTCTTCAATATGCCCTTCACCAACATGCAGTGTTTCCTTGATTGAATTAGCTCTCACACCAATATTTGCGTCTAGAGCCTTTGCATTGAGGGCTATCTGAAAACGGCTGTGGCGCTGAAGTTGCCTGTGAATGTGGAGTTGGTGGCATGTGAAACCCGCATGTGGAGCATTCGTTTGTGTGGGATGCTCTACCAGGTTCATTCCTAGATAATGCACTCAAAGGGCACTAAGCATAGAGTGTGAAAACTGAGTTTCCTTGAGAGCTGCTTGGAAGCCTGATGGTGTGTGAAGTTAGTGAGCCAAATGGAGTTGTTCTCCCACAAGAACCACTCGGCTGATCCTTCTTCAATATGCCCTTCACCAACATGCAGTGTTTCCTTGATTGAATTAGCTCTCACACCAATATTTGCGTCTAGAGCCTTTGCATTGAGGGCTTTCTGAAAACGGCTGTGGCGCTGAAGTTGCCTGTGAATGTGGAGTTGGTGGCATGTGAAACCCGCATGTGGAGCATTCGTTTGTGTGGGATGCTCTACCAGGTTCATTCCTAGATAATGCACTCAAAGGGCACTAAGCATAGAGTGTGAAAACTGAGTTTCCTTGAGAGCTGCTTGGAAGCCTGATGGTGTGTGAAGTTAGTGAGCCAAATGGAGTTGTTCTCCCACAAGATCCACTTTGCTGATCCTTCTTCAATATGCCCTTCACCAACATGCAGTGTTTCCTTGATTGAATTAGCTCTCACACCAATATTTGCGTCTAGAGCCTTTGCATTGAGGGCTATCTGAAAACGGCTGTGGCGCTGAAGTTGCCTGTGAAGTGGAGTTGGTGGATGTGGTTGGGGTGGGGGAAGTGATGAAAAACCCGCATGTGGAGCATTCGTTTGTGTGGGATTCTCTACCAGGTTCATTTTCAGTCCAGGCCATACAAAGGGCACTAAGCATAGAGCGTGAAAACTGAGTTTCCTTGAGAGCTGCTTGGAAACCTGATGGGTGTGTGAAGTTAGTGAGCCAAATGGAGTTGTTCTCCACAAGAACCACTCTGCTGATCCTTCTTCAATATGCCCTTCAGCAACATGCAGTGTTTCCTGGATTGAATTAGCTCTCACACCAATATTTGCGTCTAGAGCCTTTGCATTGAGGGCTATCTGAATACGGCTGTGGCGCTGAAGTTGCCTGTGAATGTGGAGTTGGTGGCATGTGAAACCCGCATGTGGAGCATTCGTTTGTGTGGGATGCTCTACCAGGCTCATTCCTAAATAATGCACTCAAAGGGCACTAAGCATAGAGTGTGAAAACTGAGTTTCCTTGAGAGCTGCTTGGAAGCCTGATGGTGTGTGAAGTTAGTGAGCCAAATGGCAGTTGTTCTCCCACAAGAACCACTCGGCTGATCCTTCTTCAATATGCCCTTCACCAACATGCAGTGTTTCCTTGATTGAATTAGCTCTCACACCAATATTTGCGTCTAGAGCCTTTGCATTGAGGGCTTTCTGAAAACGGCTGTGGCGCTGAAGTTGCCTGTGAATGTGAGTTGGTGGCATGTGAAACCCGCATGTGGAGCATTCGTTTGTGTGGCATGCTGACCAAGCTTCATTCAGTCCTAGGCACACAAAGAGCACTAAGCATAGAGTGTGAAAACTGAGTTTCCTTGAGAGCTGCTTGGAAGCCTGATGGTGTGTGAAGTTAGTGAGCCAAAGGGGAGTTGTTCTCCCACAAGAACCACTCGGCTGATCCTTCTTCAATATGCCCTTCACCAACATGCAGTGTTTCCTTGATTGAATTAGCTCTCACACCAATATTTGCGTCTAGAGCCTTTGCATTGAGGGCTTTCTGAAAACGGCTGTGGCGCTGAAGTTGCCTGTGAATGTGGAGTTGGTGGCATGTGAAACCCGCATGTGGAGCATTCGTTTGTGTGGGATGCTCTACCAGGTTCATTCCTAGATAATGCACTCAAAGGGCACTAAGCATAGAGTGTGAAAACTGAGTTTCTTGAGAGCTGCTTGGAAGCCTGATGGTGTGTGAAGTTAGTGAGCCAAATGGAGTTGTTCTCCCACAAGAACCACTCGGCTGATCCTTCTTCAATATGCCCTTCACCAACATGCAGTGTTTCCTTGATTGAATTAGCTCTCACACCAATATTTGCGTCTAGAGCCTTTGCATTGAGGGCTATCTGAAAACGCTGTGGCGCTGAAGTTGCCTGTGAATGTGGAGTTGGTGGCATGTGAAACCCGCATGTGGAGCATTCGTTTGTGTGGGAGTGCTCTACCAGGTTCATTCCTAGATAATGCACTCAAAGGGCACTAAGCATAGAGTGTGAAAACTGAAGCCTGATGGTGTGTGAAGTTAGTGAGCCAAATGCAGTTGTTCTCCCACAAGAACCACTCGGCTGATCCTTCTTCAATATGCCCTTCACCAACATGCAGTGTTTCCTTGATTGAATTAGCTCTCACACCAATATTTGCGTCTAGAGCCTTTGCATTGAGGGCTTTCTGAAAACGGCTGTGGCGCTGAATTTGCCTGTGAATGTGGAGTTGTTGGCATGTGAAACCCGCATGTGGGAGCATTCGTTTGTGTGGGATGCTCTACCAGGTTCATTCCTAGATAATGCACTCAAAGGGCACTAAGCATAGAGTGTGAAAACTGAGTTTCCTTGAGAGCTGCTTGGAAGCCTGATGGTGTGTGAAGTTAGTGAGCAAATGGAGTTGTTCTCCCACAAGATCCACTTTGCTGATCCTTCTTCAATATGCCCTTCACCAACATGCAGTGTTTCCTTGATTGAATTAGCTCTCACACCAATATTTGCGTCTAGAGCCTTTGCATTGAGGGCTATCTGAAAACGGCTGTGGCGCTGAAGTTGCCTGAGAATGTGGAGTTGGTGGCATGTGAAACCCGCATGTGGAGCATTCGTTTGTGTGGGATTCTCTACCAGGTTCATTTCAGTCCAGGCCATACAAAGGGCACTAAGCATAGAGCGTGAAAACTGAGTTTCCTTGAGAGCTGCTTGGAAGCCTGATGGTGTGTGAAGTTAGTGAGCCAAATGGAGTTGTTCTCCCACAAGAACCACTCTGCTGATCCTTCTTCAATATACCCTTCACCAACATGCAGTGTTTCCTTGATTGAATCAGCTCTCACATCAATATTTGCGTCTAGAGCCTTTGCATTGAGGGCTATCTGAAAACGGCTGTGGCGCTGAAGTTGCCTGTGAATGTGGAGTTGGTGGCATGTGAAACCCGCATGTGGAGCATTCGTTTGTGTGGGATGCTCACCAAGCTTCATTTCAGTCCCAGGAATATAATGGGCACTAAGCATAGAGTGTGAAAACTGAGTTTCCTTGAGAGCTGCTGGGAAGCCTGATGGTGTGTGAAGTTAGTGAGCCAAATGGAGTTGTTCTCCCACAAGAACCACTCGGCTGATCCTTCTTCAGTATGCCCTTCACCAACATGCAGTGTTTCCTTGATTGAATTAGCTCTCACACCAATATTTGCGTCTAGAGCCTTTGCATTGAGGGCTATCTGAAAACGGCTGTGGCGCTGAAGTTGCCTGAGAATGTGGAGTTGGTGGCATGTGAAACCCGCATGTGGAGCATTCGTTTGTGACGGATGCTCTACCAGGTTCATTCCTAGATAATGCACTCAAAGGGCACTAAGCATAGAGTGTGAAAACTGAGTTTCCTTGAGAGCTGCTTGGAAGCCTGATGGTGTGTGAAGTTAGTGAGTCAAATGGAGTTGTTCTCCCACAAGAACCACTCGGCTGATACTTCTTTAATATGCCCTTCACCAACATGCAGTGTTTCCTTGATTGAATTAGCTCTCACACCAATATTTGCGTCTAGAGCCTTTGCATTGAGGGCTATCTGAAAACGGCTGTGGCGCTGAAGTTGCCTGAGAATGTGGAGTTGGTGGCATGTGAAACCCGCATGTGGAGCATTCGTTTGTGTGGGATGTTCACCAAGCCTCATTTCAGTCCTAGGAACTCAAAGGGCACTAAGCATAGAGTGTGAAAGCTGAGTTTCCTTGAGAGCTGCTTGGAAGCCAGATGGTGTGTGAAGTTAGTGAGTCAAATGGAGTTGTTCTCCCACAAGATCCACTTTGCTGATCCTTCTTCAATATGCCCTTCACCAACATGCTGTGTTTCCTTGATTGAATTAGCTCTCACACCAATATTTGCGTCTAGAGCCTTTGCATTGAGGGCTATCTGAAAACGGCTGTGGCGCTGAAGTTGCCTGTGAATGTGGAGTTGGTGGCATGTGAAACCCGCATGTGGAGCATTCGTTTGTGTGGGATGCTCTACCAGGTTCATTCCTAGATAATGCACTCAAAGGGCACTAAGCATAGAGTGTGAAAACTGAGTTTCCTTGAGAGCTGCTTGGAAGCCTGATGGTGTGTGAAGTTAGTGAGCCAAATGGAGTTGTTCTCCCACAAGAACCACTCGGCTGATCCTTCTTCAATATGCCCTTCACCAACATGCAGTGTTTCCTGGATTGAATTAGCTCTCACACCAATATTTGCGTCTAGAGCCTTTGCATTGAGGGCTATCTGAAAACGGCTGTGGCGCTGAAGTTGCCTGTGAATGTGGAGTTGGTGGCATGTGAAACCCGCATGTGGAGCATTCGTTTGTGTGGGATGCTCTACCAGGTTCATTTCAGTCCTGGCCATACAATCGGCACTTAGCATAGAGTGTGAAAACTGAGTTTCCTTGAGAGCTGCTTGGAAGCCTGATGGTGTGTGAAGTTAGTGAGCCAAATGGAGTTGTTCTCCCACAAGAACCACTCAGCTGATCCTTCTTCAATATGCCCTTCACCAACATGCAGTGTTTCCTTGATTGAATTAGCTCTCACACCAATATTTGCGTCTAGAGCCTTTGCATTGAGGGCTATCTGAAAACGGCTGTGGCGCTGAAGTTGCCTGTGAATGTGGAGTTGGTGGCATGTGAAACCCGCATGTGGAGCATTCGTTTGTGTGGGATGCTGACCAAGCTTCATTTCAGTCCTAGGCACTCAAAGGGCACTAACCATAGAGTGTGAAAACTGAGTTTCCTTGAGAGCTGCTTGGAAGCCTGATGGTGTGTGACGTTAGTGAGCCAAATAGAGTTGTTCTCCCACAAGAACCACTCGGCTGATCCTTCTTCAATATGCCCTTCACCAACATGCAGTGTTTCCTTGATTGAATTAGCTCTCACACCAATATTTGCGTCTAGAGCCTTTGCATTGAGGGCTATCTGAAAACGGCTGTGGCGCTGAAGTTGCCTGTGAATGTGGAGTTGGTGGCATGTGAAACCCGCATGTGGAGCATTCTTTTCTGTGGGATGCTGATCAAGCTTCATTTCAGTCCTAGGCACTCAAAGGGCACTAACCATAGAGTGTGAAAACTGAGTTTCCTTGAGAGGTGCTTGGAAGCCTGATGGTGTGTGAAGTTAGTGAGTCAAATGGAGTTGTTCTCCCACAAGAACCACTCGGCTGATACTTCTTTAATATGCCCTTCACCAACATGCAGTGTTTCCTTGATTGAATTAGCTCTCACACCAATATTTGCGTCTAGAGCCTTTGCATTGAGGGCTATCTGAAAACGGCTGTGGCGCTGAAGTTGCCTGAGAATGTGGAGTTGGTGGCATGTGAAACCCGCATGTGGAGCATTCGTTTGTGAGGGATGTTCACCAAGCCTCATTTCAGTCCTAGGAACTCAAAGGGCACTAAGCATAGAGTGTGAAAGCTGAGTTTCCTTGAGAGCTGCTTGGAAGCCTGATGGTGTGTGAAGTTAGTGAGTCAAATGGAGTTGTTCTCCCACAAGATCCACTTTGCTGATCCTTCTTCAATATGCCCCTCACCAACATGCAGTGTTTCCTTGATTGAATTAGCTCTCACACCAATATTTGCGTCTAGAGCCTTTGCATTGAGGGCTATCTGAAAACGGCTGTGGCGCTGAAGTTGCCTGTGAATGTGGAGTTGGTGGCATGTGAAACCCGCATGTGGAGCATTCGTTTGTGTGGGATGCTCACCAAGCTTCATTTCAGTCCCAGGAATATAATGGGCACTAAGCATAGAGTGTGAAAACTGAGTTTCCTTCAGAGCTGCTTGGAAGCCTGATGGTGTGTGAAGTTAGTGAGCCAAATGGAGTTGTTCTCCCACAAGAACCACTCGGCTGATCCTTCTTCAATATGCCCTTCACCAACATGCAGTGTTTCCTTGATTGAATTAGCTCTCACACCAATATTTGCGTCTAGAGCCTTTGCATTGAGGGCTTTCTGAAAATGGCTGTGGCGCTGAAGTTGCCTGAGAATGTGGAGTTGGTGGCATGTGAAACCCGCATGTGGAGCATTCGTTTGTGACGGATGCTCTACCA